>NC_056725.1:1115593366-1115665866 GCF_019279795.1 Protopterus annectens
ACACACACACACACACACACACACACACACACACACCTCCGTAATACCTACCTGTCCATGGCTTTACAGACAGTCCCACATATATGTCCATGTGGCACCCCATCCTGCATCACACTTGTTAACATACACATGCACATTTATACCACTCATTAACATATCAGTCCACTAAATGCCTTCACAAGCGGTCACAGCACAAGATCTGTTACTACATTACCTGCCTGACCTGTGTGTAGTGATTTTAGATGGCCTCACTGCTGTCATTCGGTATTCACCCTGTGTTTGGACATCATCAGCATGGTCCCTATATATGTGGGCTGCAATGTTCTATCCGTAATATCATGCACTAGTGTGTCATGTGTATATAATGCTCAGTATATGCCAGATATGCTGCTCATTCAGCCTATCATGTGACAAGTGTAATATGTGGATACACTCTCTGGTGTTGACTAGTACTTCCCCAATGCATCTGTAGTGCTGCATAAGTGGGTTGTAGGTGACCTCTCTGTTTAATGCGATATTAAGGGTGTACCTGGTATCGACCTTCCCTCTCAATGCCTGTTCCATGCTATAGATTATATTATACTATCAGCTGTCCTGTGATTACACACATGACAAGTATTCCTGGTGTATAATATGGCAGTCCATGTACATGTACTGCATGATCCCAGAGGGAGGTACTACTGTATGAACACCCCACAATCACACATGTGCATATATGGCCAGCCACACAAAAACACACACATGCACACAAGCATCCTACATGCATCAACCTCACACACATGCAGGTGAGGTTGCACAATGATAATACACACAGTCCTCCTATTACCCCTCTGTCAACATGCATAACATATGGTACCCAACAGCATGCAGTGCAGCTATAGTCAATCCATGCTAGCAACAGTATACATGTGTGTAATGCATGTGCTGTGTCACTAGGTGATGCCCCTTCCCCTGGATACCACTACACCCATGAACACGGTATTTCTGTGCACCTGTTCTGCACCCTGCCATGTATTGTGCACCACACCTCACAGGTGTACAGCCCATTGCTGAATGTGTACTACTGTGTCAGTTATGTCAGCTTTAATGCTCACAGCCCCTATGTTTTCCAGCAACACATACCTGGTATGATATGTGGACAGATGTCATTTGTGAATTCCTGATGTCTGTTGCACAGCTCTCAACATCAGTGGACCATGTATGACCAATCCAATACTCTTACACTGACAACCATCAGAGAATACCGTGGCTATGGGGGGGTGTACACACCCTTACTGATATGACACACCCATCCTTGATCTGCCATGGGACCGCATCACCAAATCTCTTAGCAGTACATGAGCCCGATATGTGACATATGTTCTGTACTTTCACATGCAGTATCTACGGAATGTGTTAGGTGTGCGGATGCTGACCACAATGCATACACACCATGTGGACATATGTGTGCACACCCTTATGATGGTTCATCGCACCTCTTGTGCTGTGTACTACAGCAATCACTAATCCTAGCAGGGGTATACAAGCGTGGGCCATCTGCATTTGCCAGTGTATGTTCAGTCTGCCCTACACACGTCCCCTATTCTGCATGATTGCACTCATGTGCACATCCCTTGGTGTTCACACACTGCCATCACTATTGCTGTGGGAGGTAGGGTTACGGCTGCCACAGGTCCTGAACCTGACTATGTACAGATACAGCCATTCATATCATCCTTGGGATTCCTGCTGCAATGCACTGGTGTGTTATGCTGACACCCCTCCCCCTTCTTTAGCCTTTTTGCAGATAAATGACAAGTAAGCCCTACACGCGTGTGTCACTTTGAAGTCTCCCATACACTGAACACCACATGTTATAGCCTAGTGCCAGCTGATAATGTGGGCCACTGTAATGCCTTATGCCATAGTGTATCTCTGCGGCAGTTGCCATTGTCCTACAGGTATATACACTGGTGTTGCACTATATATGGGTGTTGTTCCAAACACCTCCTTACTGCAGGCCATGTCTCCCACCGTTATGTTACTCTCTGTGGACACATTCCACAATGATAGGATGTTAATTATCATGCAGGTGTCTGATATACCCTTCCAATAGCCCATCATGGTCACCCATGAAATGCACGGCATGTATTCTGGGTAGGTGTGTTAGATGTGTGCATGGCATATACTATAGCCATTACATGTCCGATGTATTGGCAAGCATCTAAATAAACCATACTCACCAGCAACAGGCTACTGCCATGGTGGTATCCCAGCGGGATCTACATAAGAGGGTGAGAGATGCAAAGTCATTGGCCACAACTGTGGCAGTGCTACAGGGTGGGTGCAGTATTACAATATATCAACAGTACATTTCCACAATACTACCAGATATGGACATCTGCTTATCACTATGATGGAGCAACAAAATATATCTATGACATGTCAGATATGCATGATCTACCTGTACCGATGCAGATGTATATACAACAGTGGCCTACCAGTGTGCCCTGTGGCCTTACCTGCATGCTCCTAGGCCGGTGTGTGAGTGGCACCCACCTCCACAAAGATGTCTGGCGGTTGGTGTGTGGCCAGACAGGCAGGTGCCACAAGGCTGGTCAAGAGCTCCTCCACAAGTGTCGGGGGGTGGATGGCATGGCCCCCCCCATGGTGAGTTGATCCCCCTAGACTGCAGCAGCATGCTGACAGGCATTGAGAAGCAGGTCAGAACAATGATGCTGGACCTGCTCATAACTGTGGTTGTGCAGTTCGACATCATTGACTCTGTGGACTAGGTCATTCTACAGGGTGATCTGCTCCTGCTGATCATGGGCAGCCCAGCCAAACAAGGTTGCATAGTGACGGATTAGTCCATCCAGCAGGATGCCATTTTCTACTGCTGAGTAGGCTAGCAGCCTTGCATGAGACATCGTGCCTGAAAGACATAAAGATGAACACAGGTATGAGCAGGTCATGCAGCAAGGTTACCACAGTTCTTAATACATATCACTGTCACTCCCCCACCATATGAATGACAACAAACCGTACACACATCTCAATAGGTATGGCTACAGCATACCTACCAGTGGGGCAGATATTGTACTGTACCACACTTTGTTCAATGTGTTTGTAGCCATGTTCCCTATGTAGACACTATCATTGCTGGCCTGTTACAGATGATTTACCTGCATACCATTGCCAGGGCCACAGTGGTTCAATATATGCCTGGGGTATGCCTGCTATGTGTGTGCTGCACATCTGACATACTGTGTTATTCTAGTTATATACGCATGCTGTTGGACATTTTCTGGGATTGTGTAGACTATTACTACCAACATATGTTCTATAACAGTGACACAATAGCATGTATCTGTACTATTGGCCAGCAGAACCACTTCTCCAAACTCATCTGCCCATGTTACCTGGCCACACCCTGGGGCCTCCTCATGTACTGGTCTAGCAATACCATCAGGTGGAACCAACCCAGGGGATCGTTCCCCCCCAGGGACACACACACACATGTTCCTGTCCCCTGTGGTCAGGTCCAGGGTCTGTTCCATAACGGGATACTCAGACACATGTGGGATGTGCTACATCACTCTGAGGCACCCAGTACACATTCACAGGGCCAATATGCTCCTCCTGCTCAGCCTCCAGGCCAGGCACTTTCATGATGTGGACTGCTGTTGTGAGTAGCAGTGGGTGGGAGGCTTGTTCCCATTGTATCCATATTGGGGCCCATGGGGCATCCACATCACAGACCACAGACAGACACACACCATCCAGGGTGTTTACCCACCACATGTGTCACATACCACCCCTGTAGGCTGTCCTCTATACCTACCAATCCTGACCCTCTATACCTGCCATACTTCCCCATATTCCCATTCCATAATTCACAGACAAGGGCAATGTGGTCCCAACAAGGGGTTCACATGTGACATACCCATCCATGTTGCACACACTAACAGCTGTAGATATCTGTGTGTATTGCTATGTGTGCTGTTTCTTCACACATAGCATGCAGCACTGTGGCAGCAATATAGAGGGCATGTTTTTACATACATATATGTGTGTGTGTGTGTGTGTGTGTGTGTGTGTGTGTGTGTGTTTGTATATATGTAGACATGTGCATATACATATATATTTATATATGTGTAGATATATGTGATGTATATATGTGCTCATATATATGTCTATGCATGGGTATCTGTATATTTGTGGACATACATGCATATGTATATGTATATATGTGTGTATATATATATATATAGATAGATATATATATATATAGATATATATATGAGCTATTCATTTGGTCGACTGTTTATTTGGTCGACAGTTCATTTGATTGACAAGCATTTGCCCCCTACCCCAATGTTGTGCGACCCTGGAGTTGATATATATATAGTTGGGGGGGTGGGGGGTGAAGCCCCCCACCGAAAATGCTTGTCGATCAAATGAACTGTCGATATATATATATATATATATATATATATATATATATATATATATATATATATATATATATATATATATATATATATATATATATATATATATATATATATATATATATATATATATATATATATATATATATATATATATATATATATATATATATATATAGATAGATATATATATAGATATATATTGTTATATATTATATATGTGTACATATGTACACATATGCATACCTATATGTGGGGTACATTCAGACATCAGGTCCACAATCTCACAACACCTTCCTGCACAGCTGCACTGTTCTGCCTTTCTACAGCACAGACAGGTGCCACATATGGACACAGCCTGACATTAGGGAGGTATATGTAGGGCCAGATTGCAGGTAACCTTTTACACACCTATGGCATTCCTACATGTTACAATACAGATTCCTGCAAGGGGTGGGCTGTGGATCCCATGTGTCCATCATAATAGCATTACTTCCACCACCAGCTATTGACCACATAATATACATAGTTCCCATTACACAACACACACTATGATGGCTTACATTTTATCAGTCAGTGCTGCTCTGCATGGTTGAGGGGTATGGCCCACTACCCACAGGGATGGACTCTATTGTCCTTAGCAGTTGTTCAGCTGAACATCATTACAACAACAACACCTGAAGGCACATATAAAGCATTCCACATAATCTATCTCATTATTTTGGACCAAGTACTATGATCAATTACATACATATATACTTCACATACCTGTTCTGGGACTGCAGACTCTTCTAGAGTGTTTTTTTTTCCTTATACACACTCTCTCTCTCTCTCAGTCTCTCTCCAGTAAATGGAATTAGCTGCTTTTCATAGATTGCAGCATGGAATTTGTAGATGATGCACATGATCACGTGATGGCATCTGCACCAATTAGTGTCCTCCACTTGCTACCTGCATGCAGCATTCTGTGTAGTACTTCCAGTTACCACTGTCTTGGCAACCAATCATATGGGTGTGGTCCCTTTACCTTCCTTGTATGATGGACATCCTTCCTGTGTGTGGGCATCAGTGTTACAGACAAAAGGTATCAATACCTCTTACAGGAGAACCTGCACACTCAGGCCAGCTACATATTTGTAGGAGGTTCCAAAACTACAGACAGAGTGTGAGTAGTGTTGTTGTATGCATTGTATAGCACTGGCGTTACAAGGTTTGTGTGTATATACTACTTTAACTTGGAATGCAGTCTGTCTGCATAGCTCTCAACTGCGGGCCTATCCTCTTCATGGCCAGAGGTGTGCTTATTATGTTTTGTCTGTCCACCACACAGGTCTTGTGTCAGGTATATCACTGGCATTGTGTGTGTTGAGTGTTATCAGTACATGGCTACATCCATTTCTGTTTCTAACTTCATATTCCTGACTAAGGGTATGTTGCAGACTATCCTGTAACACCAGCAACTTGTTTTGTGTATGACAACAGTTTTACACATATGGGCCTGTGTTCCAGCCTCTGTCCTCCACCTACATACCAGGCTTTGCACAGATGCCATGCTGCCAGGGGTTGTTATGTAGTGGGCTGTGAGTATGCCATGCTGCCATTCCTGCCATCAGCCTACTACTGTTGTGTCCCCCACACATACTGGGGGGTTGGGGCCATATATGTGTGGGCTTCACCTACACAATACATGTGTGCCCTTATGCACTCCAGAGGCCAGTGTATGTAGCAGTGGTATATGGCCCTGTATTATTGAGTCTAGGGGGATATACCATAACTAACCTAGGCTGTTACAACATGTGGGGGTATCAGGTGTAAGTTGTTTTAAGGTATCTGGATATATATTACCATACAATCCACCTTGGGTAAATGCAGGCCTACTGTTCTGTTTGTCAGTGTGATTGTGATGGTGTCAGTTATGCCTTGTTATGTAACAGATACATCCCATTGTGTCAGCTGAGGTCTTTACCCCCTAGGGATTATGTACAGTGTGTAGATAGAGGCTGCTGAACTATACATCTGCATTACTTATTGTTGTTTTTTTTTTGGTATCCTGTGGCCCGGTCTGTCTTTACTATTGTACTACTTGAAGGCCTCGGCCTGGACAGCAACATATGTAAACCTTTCCAGACTACTATATTAGTATAACTGTTTCACAATTGCATTACTCTGTTTATATGTATGTCTGTGTCTAAACAGCTAAATGACATGGCATATACAACTGTAATAATACACAAATAAATTTTTCCCATGTATGCAAACCTGTGTGTGGTGTTATATCCTTTGACCTCTCTGTGGGATATGTTGCAGCCAATGATTGTCATTTGTATGGATGGCTCATACAGTGCCTAGTTGAAAAGGTGGCAACTGCAGGCATGCTGGCTGTTCAATATTCCATGCACCTTCTACATATATATCTTCTATACATATCTCTGCATGTGTATATGTAATTACATATCTCTCTCTCTCTCTCTCTCTCTCTATATATATATATATATATATATGTATATATATATATATATCTGCCTATATGTGTCTGTGTATATGTACCCTAGGGATGTTGATTGCTTCCACATTGTACATTCCATATGGGAGCCAGCCTGTACTGCATGATATGTTACTGATACCAGTCGGACATCATACAGGTGGGATGGAGTACTGTTAACATCTTGTGCTCATGTTGTGTCAAGTCCTGGTTATGGGATCTGCAACAGTTGGTAGTGTATTGGAGGGCAGACGTGTTAGGCTGTGGGGAGGGAATACCTATTCGTACAAGACGTATGTTGTTTGGCGCCTCTCAACCCCATTAACTGTGCGTGTGGACATAAATGTTTTTGTTGTGTTCCCATTTTTATCTACAGATGTATGTCTGTATATACCCATATCTATATATATATATACATATATATATATATATATATATATATATATATCTGGTTATATATATATATATATATATATATATATATATATATATATATATATATATATAGATGTAGACATATATATATGTAGACGTGATGTGACATGGAAAATGGAATGTGCTACAATGGAACTCGAACCGGGAATGCCTGCTCATAAGGCAAATGTCCTGCCCACTACACTATTGCTATACTGCTTCATTTCCATATATCTTCTTTGTTATTCTCCTCAGCCATTTAAGCTGCATTAACCATAGCTAAGCGATGGGCAAAACCACGCACCTATTGTTAGCAATAATCGGATTAATAATAAAAAAAAAATGGTTTGTTTATTTGGTTTGTATTTACTATTGCTGTTGTACATGCTGGGGATGTTGCTGAGGGTATGCCGACACCTATGACTGGTCTCACTCATTCCTTTGGGCTTTCTGCTGTTCTTCATTGCGGGGGCATGTATATTCTGAAAACTTTGCTCTCAGATGTGCTCCCTGCACTCTTACATGCTCCATGTAAGATTAGGAGCTCAGGCAGCAAGCTTTCATTAATATGCATAGTGCGCTGCCATCCTGCCCCTGAATGGCTGCTTCCATGCAGGATTAAGCTAGTCCTGCATGGAAGATTAGTAACTCCGGGGGTAAATTGGAAACACTGAAAACCTGGAAGGTGGAAAAGAAAACACCTAGATTGTGTTGGATTGCATCACAGTGGGGATTGGGGTTTTGCTTCTTTCCCTACTGTAGTGCAAGCTCAGAGTTTGTATATATAATTAGCAGGGGTGTCCCCTGCAAAACACAGATGCTGTGTTTTTTTTTTTTTTTCTTTTTTTAACATTCTGGGTTTTGGTCTTTTGATATTTGCTTTTGTGAGCTTTTGTCCTGCTAATAAGGACAGACATGCACACACACACACACACACACACACACACACACACACACACACACACACACACACATATATATATATATATATATATATATATATATATATATATATATTTGTGTGTGTGCATGCATATGTGTGTGTGTGTATGCGCGCATGTGTGTGTGTGTGTGTGTGTGTGTGTGTGTGTGTGTGTGTGTGTGTGTGTGTGTGTGTGTGTGTGTGTGGTTAGTTTTGACATTTCTACAAGTACTGGCCTGTGTTCTTTGTTGCTGTTCAACGTCCACAATTACTGCAGGTCATAAATAAATAGTTTACAGTTTACAGAAGTAAATATTTAAATATAGTTGACCTATGTCATATCTGTTGCCAGCATTTTGCAAGCACCATTTTAAATGGCTGCACATTTTCCTTTATAAGTCCATATTCAAGCTGTAAAAAATAATATATACGGCAATGCCTGCAATAAGGTATGTTTATTGTTTGAGAAAATAAATTCATAGATGTAATTTATGTCAAGAATACCCAGAAGAAACAAATAAATTAAATACCCCACTTTACATACCTGAAACTGTAGTAAAGTAGTTTAGAAATGTATCGACTTACTACCACTTTTTAAAATGGTTAGCTGCTTCTGAACAAATATACAGTTCATTTAAATGTGGCAAATAGACAGATAATTCAGTTTTAAAGCACCTATCTTCCATGTTGCACAAAGCTGACAGCTCAAAATGTATTGCTTTGTCATTTATCCAACCTGCAAATGGCAGTAAAATGACAGACTTTTCTTCTTATCTTATGTCCATTTCTAAACAACAATAAATGTTTTATTTTTAATAATTATCCCAATAATCATAACTATTACTATAGTTTGAAAACCCAGTTTGTAATAGGAGGCCTTTTAAATCTAGAATATGCAAATATGATTCATATTGACAAATGAATCGGGAGCCATGGACCAAGGACAGATACTTCCTATCTGGTTCTGAGTGGATTCTATAATGATCAAAGTGACCTTCTGACCCTTAATTAAACCACAAGAGACACCACATTAAAGTGCTGATTACACTTTACTATATAGCATGAGTACTATACCTTCACAGAAAGATCCTGTGGTATGGCGGTAGAGTTGTTACCTCACAGCAAAAGGTTCTCCCGTTCGATTCTTGGCTTGGCTTGGGAGTGCCTTCTGTGTTGAGTCTGCATATCCTCCCTGCAGTTGGGTAGCATTCGAAAGACATGCGTGTGTAAATGGGCATGGACATCAAGCTGGCACCTCGGCGTTTTGTAAAATTCTAATGCCAATCATTAGTGGACTGGAGTTCCACTGTGGCGACACCCCATACCGGGAAAAAGCCGAAAGACAAACAACAACTATACCTTTACAGAAAGCAACGTAACTTTTATTCTAACTGAAGTTTAAACTTTTTTTAGCCACCTTATTCATATGTCACTCTTGTGCAACATGCAGTCATACTGCAGATTGAGCAAAAGAAAGGCTCAAGTGATACACTGTAAGGATTATTATACATGCCATTCAGCAATGAGTAGTGCCACTTCAGTGAGCATGTTCAGCTGCAAAACTGAATGAAGTAATTAATAGATTTTTTTTTTTTTTTTTTTTTTTTTTAGATTTTCATTTTTTAATGTTGTAGAAATAAAAATGTGCTGTATTTACTCTAAAGCATTTTTTTTAGCTATTCTTTTTTTTTTCAATAATCATTTTTTATTATTTTTCACAACGTAATTAATAGATTTATTTATTACGTGTCAACCAAGTAAGTGAACTGGTACAAAGGTCTTTTTCAGCCACAACACACACCATTATTTACAGATGCAAGTTTACATGCAGACAGTTCTGTATAGATATACATTATATGCTAGAGTAACATGCACAGTTACACATAGATTGCATACATGACTAGCAAGCAAGTTACATCAATGTCCTGTAAGTCAGTATTATTCAATACTGCAAACATTATACAATACCAGTAAGCATATCGGTGACAGACATATAGAAATTTAAATAGCTTCAGAGATGTGCAGATTTTTACACAGTTTTGAGAGAATTACATGCCCTAGTAGTATATTTAAGAAAATATCTAGCTACATTGTCTACATTTATATAACAAGACAAAAGAAACAAGTCTAATGTACTACTGTAGTGGTACATTAAAGTCAGTATTGAGTTATTTCCCTATTTAGACTTGTGAAAAATGTAATAATTGGGAGTGGTATCTAGCCAGCATCTCTGAAGCAGTTAAATTCATTTATTTGAGCTAGGTGTGATTTGATTTACTTCTCGAACAATTTCAGGTCATAGGTATTCATTCCATTTTGAGGTATTCATTCCAGTATGTGGGTACAAGTTTAGAAAAGACTGTTTCTGTATAGCTGTGTCTAAATAATGGCCTCCCTAGTGAGGTTGTGTCATTGTTTCTTCATTAATAAGGTCGCTGTCTTATAACAGTTTGTTTTCTAGGGAAGGGCAGTATCTGTCATTGAACAATTCATGTTCAATAAGAGTGCAGCTCCTGCCATGGCGGGGGACAATTTAGTCTGTGCAATAGTGATACAGCGTGAAGCTCATGTTGATTTGACCTATGTATAATCTGAATATTTTGTTCTCTGTGATTTGAAATATTGAAGAGTTTTGTGTAGATAGTAATATAACTGCGGGGAGGTTGTAGTCATACTTTGTTAGACATAACACGTCTGACTTCTGGGGTCTTGCATAGATATATTGTAAGAGACTTTGTTTATCACCAATGTTTTTATATCTGTATTGAAATTTTGATGTTGATCTAATAAAATACTTATATATTTCTGTGATGTGGTATTAGGTAGGGGGTACCACTGGGGTCTGTTATCATGATCAATTCAGTCCTCTTAGGTGTTGTGAGGTAGCAAATAGCATAATGTTAGTTCTGAAAATATTTATGACCAGTTTATTTGTTCTCTGTGCATTTTTCAAGACAAATTTGACTAAGTGAAATATTGGTGATTTTAGGTACAAATTTAAAAATAGCAGGTAATAAATCAAAGGGCTATATGCTGCATTTACAATATACAGTTAAATAAGTTAGTATGGAACACAATTTCTAGGAACGCAGGAAAGAAGGTTTGAAAATAAGAACAGGAATAAATGCCTATACACAATGTACATTACAAAGCTGCATAAACAAAGCAACATAAACTAATTAAACCAGATACTGTTGTAATTTCCCTGTCAGAAACCAAAAACAGCTCTTTGGGGATTGTTAGTAAATAAATGTACAATGATTTTCACCTCAGAGATTTATCCTTTTCTTGCAGTGCTGAAAATTCAATATATACAAGGGTATGCCACGATGTATGCTGTTTTAACTTGTTTCTATTTTCTGAGGATCCTGAATGAGTGATTTCAATTGTGCTTGTTAAGGCAGATCACCCCCCCCCATCAACTGTGTAATTTGATTTTTTTAATTGCAAGGCTGTTTAACAGTACTGTCAACACTGAAAGACATGCACGAGGGTTCAATGAAATCTGTAGGCTCTGTGTAGAGCTTACATAGAATGTACCCATATACATGGCCACGGTTTCCCGTTGGCAGCACGCCACGGATACTAATCATGGTGCACTGCTGAGGGAGAGCATAGTAACAGGGATATTGAATCCATGTAGACAGTTGTGTAGTGGCTATCCCATGGTTGTGAATTGTCCAGGGCATTCCTGGACAGATATTATGTACAGGGTAAGAATCCCTGTAATGTACCCTGCTTGTGTTGAAATGTGTGTGTGACTGAATATTTAGTGTTTTAATTTCCTAATTTTTTTTAATGCCCATTTATGCTGTGATATACGGAATGCAGCACTGCTGAGCTACACTTTCATCTATACAGCTGACACCTGCTAGACATCTAAAAATAGAAACAGGATGTAATTAATTATTATATCTGTTTTTATTTAGTTTTTATTGTCCATTTTCCCTGCACAGAACACAGCAAAGCTGAGCTGTGCATATAAATGCAGAGCTGACACCTGCCAGACATCTAAAAATAGAAAATGGATGTAATTAATTATTTATTTCTGGTTATTTTTAAGCCTGTTTGTGTATCATGGTGTGGTGGTTAGCAACACTAACAGGTAACTTATTAGTATATGTGAAGGTATACTAGTTATTGCATAATATCCAAGTAGCTAAATGGGTAGAATCACAGCCTAAAGCTTAGTAGGTCCTGGGTTTGAGTACCTAGCAGTCATACCTTTTTTATAATGTAAGTGAATGTTTTGCTTAATTTAAAAACAAATTTGTTACATTTGGAAGAGCTGTGTGGTGCTAAGCACTGCTTAAACATGGTTAATGGCTACTACTCTTTGCCCATTGCTAAGTTTCACTAAAACATGGATGTGCGAGCTTGTGCAATTCTAAGCAGGTTTGTGTGATGCTAAGCAATGCAGAGCTTTTTTGAATGTTGCAGTATGATGTGTAAGGGTGGGAAAACAGCTTATATTAAGGCCAATAGGTGGGAATTCTGCAACATTTGTTGGAGTCTTACTAACAATTGGTATGCCAAGTTGTATTGGAGAGGGTGCACACTTTTGGGCACAGAGGTGGGGTGTCCAGGAGTCCAGAGTGTTTGTTGGGCTCCTGGTACAGAATTATGAACCTAGGCTGTTGCAAGACAATTGCCAGGGCTCAGAATGCAAGGTTGTAATCTGGGATCAGTTGGCTAGGGATCTTACCAGTGCTACTATTATCCCCTGCACTGGTGAGTAGTATTGTCACCACTATAATGACCTGAAGTGATGGAAGATGTGAACTTTGTACACCTGGGTCCAAGAGGCCAGAGATGGGTATGCCCCACACATATGTAAGTATTTCTGCCAATACATCACTAAAATACAAGCTGAATCTGTGCAAAACTGGTATGCATAATGGTGTGCTTCTCTTCCAGCAGCTGCAGCTGAGAGGGCTTGCAATGTACAGTCTCATATCAGGTGCCTGGTCAGGATGCTCCATGAGTGTTGTAAGTATGGATAGTTTATGATAATTGTAGTACAATAACCAGTAAAGACTATGGTGAAATAAACAATAACCAATAAACAATACCAATAACAGTAAGCAATAAGGTGTAAAGTAGGATTGTGGTGTCATAACATAATTGCAGTGAGCTGTATGCATTGCGTGTCTATTGTAATGTTGCTACAGTCAACTGTAAAACTGCAATAACTGTTGAATGCAATAGTAAGTGCCTGTTAAATGTATTTCACAACCCGCAGTACAGTTCAAGGCTGTCTGCAGGCCACTTTCAGTCACATAATGCTCTCTTTTCTTCCCACTCCAGGAACAAAGTATATGGATGAGGTAGCCCACGTTATGTGCAGATATCATGTGCATACTTCACAGATACTTAGCGGCAATCCCAATAAAGTGCAAAGCAGGATTGTGTGTCATAACTAAATGTGTCTAAATCCTTGCAGTGGGGCTGTATTCATTGCATGTCTATTCCAAGTTTCTGTAGTCAATTGTTATATTATTTGCAGATGTCCACTGCAGTCACAGCTTTTGGGTTCTTCTCCTATGCCTGCCAACTAAGACATGATGGCTGTCTAGTCTACTTAATATACACAAACATACCTCTCAACTATCATGATTTTTCATAATGTAAATACAACTGCCCAATCTGTCTCGTCCACAATTAGCAGATGAATGATTACCTGGACTGCAATGTATTTTCAAATCCATTTACAGAACACCTTGGTAGTTCTGTACATGCACATTATGTGAAACAGTTCTGTGTAGCTGTGTGCCTCCATTTGTTAGCGCTTGGCCCATACTATCCCATGCTAACAGCTTGAGAGGTATGTACATGCTACATCAGCTATAGAAGAGTTGCAGTCATTTTACTCACAACTGACACTGCACACTTGTAGAAGTATGCAGTAGTACTCTGTGTAGAAATATTACCTGCGAGGTAACTAATGGTATGTTTTTCTCTCTCTCCCCCACTCTTTAACTTTTCTAATTTATTATTGTTATTTATTATTATTGATTTAATATTAATATATTCTGTTAAACTAACTGCTATGTCGGCCTTATGGGTTATTTCATATTGGTTTGCTGTTAACATACTTAATGTTATGTTATCTATTGTTGTGTTCCACATAATATACCTTAATATGTATTTGGATTAATCAATATTATGTTCCATTATGTTAATACTAACATTGGTTTGGTTATTACTAACCTTAACTTATTGTTATAACTAATTTACTACAGCATGTCAAGGTAGGCCGGTTCCAGGTGATCCATCTACCTTGTCTCCTCCGGCCATGGCACATGGGCCCAGCACATCTGGGACCCAGCCTGGTGGTGTACCCTCTGATGACCCTGCACCTACCTGTGGCATTGGGTAGTTCTACCCTCTGGGAGTGGTGGAAGAGGGGGAGTTGTCACCTGGGATGAACTGCCAGGTCTGGTGTGCAGGATCATGTACCATGGGTTTGGATGCCACCTGCATCAGATGGAGAGCATTCTGGCCACCATAATGGGGCAGGTTTGGCCATAGCCCCGCCTGCACCACTGCCACCTGGGGCAGTGATGGATCACCGCTGACAGTCCTATGGGGGGGACTTTGAGTCATGCTTCTACCTTGTGTAGGCAAATGAGAGCGCTATTCCACAACACCTTCCCCTTCCAAGGTGTTCACCCCTCTTGCGTCACACACCACTCCTGTCTGCTGTCTTCTCTGTCTGCAAAAGCTTCCTCACCTACCCAGCTTACCTGCTCCCCCATCATGTACCTATGTCCCTTCCCCAACATTCCACTGTCACCTTAACAAAAATGGGCACCTGTCCCAAAAAATGTATGTATCGTCCCTCTGTTTTGCACATGTGTTCACTGGATGCACATAATTTGGTCCAATTGGCTTGACAACACAGTTATGTTGTCCTTACCCCTCTATCTGGGGGTGAGAGTAAAAATTAATCTACAAATTCTGTCAAAGTGTACAGTTATTACTGTACAAGAAATGGATAGCTATGGTTCTTTCCTGCACCCTTCCTGCACATCCCTACCTGCCTTTCACTATGTTTTCCCACTGCTTGCACCCCATTTCATATACATCACACAACGTTGCTAAGCTCAGCTAAATGGAGCTATATTGATAGTGTTTTAAATGATAATAAACACATGTCTCCTAGTTCGAACCCAAGACCATTGCACCTGCAGACCACTGCATTAACATGCCATGCCACACAGCGGTTAAGTAAAACAGGTTGTTTAAGCAAAATTTAGTAACTGCAAGTTACAGTCATTAAGCAGGTTTAAGCAGAGCTGTGCATGACATCACATCATGGAAACTTGCTTAAAGAGTAATGAAAAAAATGGAAATGTAACTTGGAGTCTGGTTCAAGAGTACACCAGCAGAAAGCCAGACATGGAATAATGGATGTAAGTGAGGTGTCTAATAGCAGGTAAATGTGCATGTTTACCAGCAACATTTAGAAATACACCTGCTAAATCCTCAATGGCAACATACATGTTCAACTGGTACTCTGGTGGAGAAAGACATCCATATAAAGCTATTCACATAATGATGGATGTATAAAAAGTAAGTCACAGCCTGTATGTGTGCACTTATATCCTATCTTGACAAATACACCTGCTGTAATAGTAGCTCAGTCTCTTAAATGCTGTGCAAATAGTAAGTTTTGCCACACACAGTCCTGGACTCAAATCCAGTGGTGTGTAGCATTTAAATTACATTATTGTGAAGCCATCAATTAATGACTGTGTCATGCACTCTTTATCCACACAATGCATTCCAAATGAAATGTCTGCTTTTCATTGACAGAAGTCACAGGTGTACAGAAAGGAACACACTTCACATATCCCCTATAGCAACACTATAAGTGCATAAAGTGTCAGGTCATGCATTAATATGCATTCACAGATGATTTTAACTTAGGTAATGCAAATGAGACTGACTAATATCGGAGTGCTGCACACAATCCTTTCATAATCACATTACAGATTATTACAGATGCACAACTAACATACATGGGTCTATATGAAAAGACCACAGAGGTGTTTCAACGAACACCTCTTGGTCGACATGTAATGAGCGAATGCACTAAAGCACGAATGCTCAAAACAGGGAAAGAAACTGCTAGCACAAACCACACACACACACACACACACTTTAAAACATAACAACGTAGGGGGCTGTGCCCCCCACATCCTCCCAACTAAATATACCAACTCCGAGATCGCACTACAGTGAAGAAAGGGGCAAACACACAGGGATGGCCAAGCAATTTCTTTCCCAGGGAAAGAAATCTCAGTTTTGAACATTTGCACTTTAGTGCATTCGCTCATTACATGTCTACCAAGAGGTGTTCGCTGAAACACCTCTTCTGTCTTTTAATATAGACCCACATACACATATGAAGCCCCTGCTAGTAACAAGGACTGCCAGCATACACATTCCAAATGAGTACCGCACCGTAACACATGGCCTGACAGTTGCCCAAATGATTGACTTAATGTTATATTTACCCTCTATATTGCTCAAGGACACAACAAACATGTTGCTAAATACTCAGTTAGTGATACCATTGCCTAACATATTTACCTTAAACACACACCTTAATTTGGGTGGAAGGGGTACCCTCACTCTGGCTTTGCCTCTACAACAAGGCTGACACAGCTCCCACAGTTACTCTAGCAGCTTCTTGTTCTTCAAAGTGTTTACACTCTCTGCCTATGCCGATTGCCTGCAGCAGTAGCTGCAGCCTGTAGCACATACATCTGTATGTAAAAGTAGCTCTTACAGACCAAACCTCTGTGATGATGTAGTCTCTTGATCCCAGTAATGTCCAACACAACATATCAGAAAGGGCTTCTAATCTATATGAAGGCCTTATATCTTGTTCGGTGGTTGCATGTCATTGGCTGATGACACTGTGAATCAGCTGTGTTGGCTCCAATTAGCATTTCAGAACCACAGATTGGTTCAGAGGTAATCACCTGGTAATGAGAAGCATGTTAAAAAGGCAAACAGTTGGCTATGGGGAACCAGTCTGTAAGAGACTTTCTTCACGCAGTAAATGTGTTGCCAAAAACTTTATATATCTGTACATATCAACAGAAGAGTATTGTACTCCATCAGGTATGTAACCTTTTTGTTTACAACATCATACATATGTGTGAATATACTTAGGGGAAATGAGGATTACATCATTAAGCCTTTTGTAGAACTGTGATAATAACATGTCATTGATCTCCAGATTTGCTAAACCTACAGAGGACGTAGATTATATCAAGGGTGGAACTTTTTTTGTCAATGTGGCCTACTGGTTTCATGGGACTGTCCCTTTATAGTGGTTGTAATAGCACACTACTGTTTGTTTGGCACTGTTGTTTTGACATATTGCCGGGGGGGGTGTTGCCCCTTGGGGACATACTACAATGGACTCCAGTATTGGGTATATAATCATACAGCAGTATCTGTCATGCCACATATGGGAATAGGTGACTATCACTAGTATCTTAGTTGTATCCACATACTTAGTATGTTTGAACACTGTGGAATATGACATGTGTGATCAAGCAGTAGATACTGCCAGCCATTATGTTCATGTTGTAGCTCTACATTATGTACTTCCAAGTATGTGATCCTGACATGTGTTCCCATTTGCTGTCTTTCAGGATACATGTATCCCAGATGTCATGCCCCTTTCACAGATGCAGAGAATGATATAATACTGGAAGGCCTCCATCAACACCATGAACTTCTACTGTCCAGAGGGAGATAAAACAGGGAACAGTGGGCAGCATTGTGGGCTGACCTTGTCAGTGACGTGAATGCCATAGATCATCAAAGCAGGACATATGAGCAGGTTCAACATCGTGCAAAGGTCATGATTAATGCTGCGTGCAGAAGAGCAGTAGATGTTGCCAGGGATTGTGGTGTCACTGGTGGAGGGCTTGCATCAGAACAACCACTCTCAGCCACTGAGGAATTCCTGCTGAACCTAAGAACACACGAAAGCTCATAGGCATCTATCACACCGTACATCATGAATGTGGGTGCTACAGTTTCCACAGCAGGGGAGTGTGCAGGTAAGCTTAGTTTGATCAGCACTGGAATACTGTAGCATTCAGTGTGTCAGGGTGTACATACTTTTATGTGGGTGTCAGATCTTTGTTTTTGGGGAAGAGGGGTTTAACTGCAGTTTGAATCTCATGCTCAGATTTTAACCAACATAACAATTAATACAGTAGCTACTGTAAATGTGAGATAATGGATGTATTACCTTGTTATAGTGCAACATGCGGTGGTACTTACATTACCTCCCCATCAACTTTGCACAGGTCCATCAGGTACCGGACAAGGCCGTGGTCCTGTTCCTGGTAAGCACAACACTGTTTTGTTACAAATGTAGAGTTACAGCAATGTGTTCCCTAAAGTGTCATCCCAGGCCTGCTGCATGATTGCCAGCTGCACAGATATTTTCTGACTGTACACATATTAGAGTAATACCTATGCCTTGTAGGTGTGACCACACTGATAGATGTGACAGCATTGTCAGGACATTACACATTGTCATATGTGTCAACTGTGCAGAGTCATCACAAATGTAAATCAGGACATTACACATTGTCATATGTGTCAACTGTGCAGAGTCATTACAAATGTCAACAGTGTACCTCATTGTTGCTGACAAGATTGTTGTGTAAAGAGCTTTTATTTACAAGTAACTACAGTTGTTTGTTGGAAAAGTAATGTCCTTATGTTCTACTGTATGAGGTTGGGTTTTAAACAAGTTTGTATTAGTGACAACCGGGTATAGAGCTTTACATATATTGCATCATAGTACTGCAGAGTATAATAGTGCAGGTATTAATGTATTGCTTTTCCCTTTCTTATCATAGGTGACCAGGGGATTGGTCTCTGTCCTCTACACAACCTGAGGTCAGTGTCTCTTCTGACTCTGATGACGATTGTGGTCAGAGTGAGGCACAGATGAGGATTTTGGGGGCTGAATCTGTCCCAGAGGTTGACATCCCACTTCTGCCTTATTGTCACAGCACACAGTCAGTATGCCTACACATATCCAGTCCCCGGAGGCCACAGATATTGGACAGTCATAAAGTAGGGACATTGAACAGAAAAGTGTGGCAACTATGGCTCCAGTGGGTATAGATACTGGCCATAGCCAGAGAGCTGGTGAGGTTCCATACAGATGGATTGATAGGGGTGCCCGTAGGAGGTCTGCTGTCCTTCCACCACATGTTGTAGGTGTCATATCAAGGGTCACTCAGTGCATGTTTTGGGCCATCATAGAGGCACAGGCATGTTCTGAAAAGAACTCTAAATGTATGCTTGGGGTTATGGATGCAGCACAGTCTGATATCCATGACAGCCTCCACTGCATTGGTGACACCCTGGATTGGTTCACTGATGCAGTGGAAAGAAGGTGGTCTGAGACAGATCACAGAATATCTGTCTTGGAACACACATTGTCTGTGCTGGAACCTCTGGTTGGAGTTCAGCATCAGACTCATGGATGTAAGTCAGTAACCCCATCTGCTGAGAGTCCTCATGGCCATGCGCAATCACCTTCCTGCAGTGTCAGTACATTCAGCACTCCAGAGGGGAGTGTGCTGTCCACACCAAGATATGGCAACCCATGGGCTTGTGGTCTTGGACATTCCCATGAAGGACACTGTCCCAGCAGACAGCAGTCATCATCAGGTACTAGCACCACTTCTGACGTTGGGCATGGAGGTGCCAGTGCAACTCCTGGCAGAGCCAGTTCCTTTGTTCAGGGGTGGAGACAGTGAACTGTCAGCTCTACCATGCACGGTTCACAGCTGTCCAACATACACACATGTAGAGCTAGCACTAAGCTTGACTGTGTTCACGCAGACACACACCACTGTCAAATTTAGGCCACCTATAGACACACATGGCACATTTCCATGATACATCTTGTCTCTTCCCTTCCTGACACATACATATGCTTTCAGCCTATTGGGTCAGCCTAGAGCTTCTGCACCCCCACATAACACCCTGCACAAGTGATGATACCTGTGCCACATCCCTGTCATCCTCTTCATCAATGCAGAGAAATGAAGCTATGTGTCTGATGCACAGGGTGACTATATAAATTAATATGTACTTGTGTAATGCAGTGTTGCTTTGCCATGCCACTTGTACTGGTTGCTGACAGATACTGTATGCTGACATTTGTAATGAGTAAGCCACATAATTTTGTGTACCTTATGTTGTATGATCTTGTAATGGCTTTATACTTACACAATGAAAGGAGTGTCATGGACCTGTTTAAATTTCTGTTTCAGGAGTCTGTAGGAGATACCTATGGCTAGACAGTGGGAATAAATCCACAGACTTCACAGCACAGGACGGAATCTCAGCACAGAAGAAATATGTCTTCAGTAAGGTACAGCACTATAGGTGCATGGCTCCATAGGATCATATGTGTATAACAGGCTAACAAGGACAATGGCATCATTCAGCCTACTCATGCATCCTTATCTATGAAAAGGTCTAATAACCTTGATAAGTATCACCAGGGTTTTGTGAGTTAACACACCTACAAGCTGTGGTGATAGAGATGACCCATCTACAAATTTCCTGTGTCCATTACAGACATTTGTCCTATATCAGTTATGATTGTCTTGTTCTGCATCTCATTGTATAACTTGCACATGATGTGTGTTACAGCAGATGTGTGCTTCACGTGCATGGGGAGCCTGTTACATATAGGGTGTAGTGTCTGTGTTACATACCTATCTCCCTAACATATACTATTCATACCACAGTAATGGTGTAGGTGTGTAGAACAGGTAAGACATGTATTAGTCCTGTCTTGGATATGTGGGAAGTGCACAGTGGGATCTGACACCTCCCAGTATGGTAGCCATACACATCCCCTTCAAAGCATGTAGGACACAGACTATACATGTACAGTCTTGACACGCACTACATAGGACATGCTATCTACAATATGTATTGGTTTACCATAGAACCTGTGTGGCTGCTACAGTTGTAAGATATGCTTGTGTAGTGACATAGCAAAGGTGCCATTGCACTCAATGATAGGTGTGATAAGTGCCACATTCAGTATAACAATGAGTACCTCATTGTTGCTGACAAGATTGTTGTGTAAAGAGCTTTTATTTACAAGTAACTACAGTTGTTTGTTGGAAAAGTAATGTCCTTATGTTCTACTATATGAGGTTGGGTTTTAAACAAGTTTGTATTAGTGACAACCGGGTATAGAGCTTTACATATATTGCATCATAGTACTGCAGAGCATAATAGTGCAGGTGTTAATGTATTGCTTTTCCCTTTCTTATCATGGGTGACCAGGGGATTGGTCTCTGTCCTCTACACAACCTGAGGTCAGTGTCTCTTCTGACTCTGATGACGATTGTGGTCAGAGTGAGGCACAGGTGAGGATTTTGGGGGGCTGAATCTGTCCCAGAGGTTGACATCCCACTTCTGCCTTATTGTCACAGCACACAGTCAGTATGCCTACACATATCCAGTCCCCGGAGGCCACAGATATTGGACAGTCATAAAGTAGGGACATTGAACAGAAAAGTGTGGCAACTATGGCTCCAGTGGGTGTAGATACTGGCCATAGCCAGAGAGCTGGTGAGGTTCCATACAGATGGATTGATAGGGGTGCCCGTAGGAGGTCTGCTGTCCTTCCACCACATGTTGCAGGTGTCATATCAAGGGTCACTCAGTGCATGTTTTGGGCCATCATAGAGGCACAGGCATGTTCTGAAAAGAAATCTAAATGTATGCTCGGGGTTATGGACGCAGCACAGTCTGATATCCGTGACAGCCTCCACTGCATTGGTGACACCCTGGATTGGTTCACTGATGCAGTGGAAAGAAGGTGGTCTGAGACAGATCACAGAATATCTGTCTTGGAACGCACATTGTCTGTGCTGGAACCTCTGGTTGGAGTTCAGCATCAGACTCATAGATGTAAGTCAGTAACCCCATCTGCTGAGAGTCCTCATGGCCATGCGCAATCACCTTCCTGCAGTGTCAGTACATCCAGCACTCCAGATGGGAGTGTGCTGTCCACACCAAGATGTGGCAACCCATGGGCTTGTAGTCTTGGACATTCCCATGAAGGACACTGTCCCAGCAGACAGCAGTCATCATCAGGTACTAGCACCACTTCTGACGTTGGGCATGGAGGTGCCAGTGCAACTCCTGGCAGAGCCAGTTCCTTTGTTCAGGGGTGGAGACAGTGAACTGTCAGCTCTACCATGCACGGTTCACAGCTGTCCAACATACACACATGTAGAGCTAGCACTAAGCTTGACTGTGTTCACGCAGACACACACCACTGTCAAATTTAGGCCACCTATAGACACACATGGCACATTTCCATGATACATCTTGTCTCTTCCCTTCCTGACACATACATATGCTTTCAGCCTATTAGGTCAGCCTAGAGCTTCTGCACCCCCACATAACACCCTGTGCAAGTGATGATACCTGTGCCACATCCCTGTCATCCTCTTCATCAATGCAGAGAAATGAAGCTATGTGTCTGATGCACAGGGTGACTATATAAATTAATATGTACTTGTGTAATGCAGTGTTGCTTTGCCATGCCACTTGTACTGGTTGCTGACAGATACTGTATGCTGACATTTGTAAAGAGTAAGCCACATAATTTTGTGTACCTTATGTTGTATGATGTTGTAATGGCTTTATACTTACACAATGAAAGGAGTGCCATGGACCTGTTTAAATTTCTGTTTCAGGAGTCTGTAGGAGACACCTATGGCTAGACAATGGGAATAAATCCACAGACTTCACAGCACAGGATGGACTCTCAGCACAGAAGAAATATGTCTTCAGTAAGGTACAGCACTATAGGTGCATGGCTCCATAGGATCATATGTGTATAACAGGCTAACAAGGACAATGGCATCATTCAGCCTACTCATGCATCCTTATCTATGAAAATGTCTAATAACCTTGATAAGTATCACCAGGGTTTTGTGAGTTAACACACCTACAAGCTGTGATGATAGAGATGACCCATCTACAAATTTCCTGTGTCCATTACAGACATTTGTCCTATATCAGTTATGATTGTCTTGTTCTGCATTTCATTGTATAACTTGCACATGATGTGTGTTACAGCAGATGTGTGCTTCACGTGCATGGGGAGCCTGTTACATATAGGGTGTAGTGTCTGTGTTACATACCTATCTCCCTAACATATACTATTCATACCACAGTAATGGTGTAGGTGTGTAGAACAGGTAAGACATGTATTAGTCCTGTCTTGGATATGTGGGAGGTGCACAGTGGGATCTGACACCTCCCAGTATGGTAGCCATACACATCCCCTTCAAAGCATGTAGGACACAGACTATACATGTACAGTCTTGACACACACTACATAGGACATGCTATCTACAATATGTATTGGTTTACCATAGAACCTGTGTGGCTGCTACAGTTGTAAGATATGCTTGTGTAGTGACATAGCAAAGGTGCCATTGCACTCAATGAACGGTGTGATAAGTGCCACATTCAGTATAACAATGACAGTCTGGGATTTACATGACATACCTTTCTGTATAGGTTGTGCAAAATTGAATGGATCCCACATCTTACCAACCAGTGAAAGTCAAAGGCTACATTACTCTCTGTGCCCATATCTCCATGAGTAATGCCTCAACTGTGTGAGGTGTGTAGACACTACCATATTTTCCAGGGGTGGATGACTTCCCAAAGGATAGTATTGTGCAGTCGGTGGCATTTATTATTTGTCAGTGGCTCTGGCAACTGAATGTGTGTCTCAGGCCATCCTGGATAACTGTTGGTTCTGTCAGTAACAGCTTCTGATATGCAATCACCTGCTAATGTAGTAAGTCAGAGGTCACTGACAGTGGCCGTGACTGCAGAAAAGGGAATGGCTAGAAGGCATACTCCATTAATGATGTCTGGGGAAATCCACTGGTGACAAGTGTCATTGTAGCATAGGTCTCCCAATGCTATCTTCCCAGATTATGACTATCAGACACTTGTCTATCCACTAGCTGACATAGCACTCTATAAATAACCTACACAGTTTTCAGCAAGGCTTGTCAAACACCTTGTCAGGCCATCGTAGGTGGAATGAGTCATATTCCCCTCATCCATTGCATAGTTTAACACTTAATGATATCCACCAGTTAGGGTAGGTAGGCATGATCTGGCCTTGAGCAAAACAAACAGTGTTTGGTCAAGTGTCAGTAGGTGTACAACATTGTTAATACTAGTATCTATGCTAACTCCTTTCATGGCGTTTCATATCACATGACTCAAGAGATCTGGGGACACTGCTTGACACTGCATGCTAGTTGTCCTTTGTGCAACTAAGTATTGCAGTTACTTCTATCATTTTCCAAGAAGAGAGTCATCCAAGGTGTCTCTACAGAGCACAGACAAACATGTTTGGGAAGTGTAATATGTATACCCTGTGAAGGTAAGGTGGGGTTTTTGCAAAGGGATTCTGCAGCTGGACACTACCCAAGGAGTGTGTTCTGGGAAGACACAATTACCTTGTGAAGACTGTGGAAAGCAGGGGAGTCCATGGAATTGCTCATGCCATACAGCTATCAATGTTGGTCTCACCAAAACCACTCTCAACTAGGATTCCATGCTCCGATACTTTGTCTGTCAGCACACACAAAATGTTACTACAATGCTCATGATGAGAAGCAGGACATAGCCTGTTTGTTCATCCACATAGTTGCCCCACATCATAAAGGGCTCTGTAGGCTTCACATACCCTTCCCCAGCTAGATGCCTTGATTAGCAACCTGGGCACTCAGCTGGCTTTTGCTTGAATTATGATTTCTGTTCCAGGGATAGTGGTATGTCACTAGGGAACTGACAAGATGGTGATTAGGAGCACAGCTGCAGTGTCACAATATAATGTGCAATGTCCAGTGACATAGATGTCAAGGCTTGCTGAAATAAGCAGCAAAGTGGTGGTGATCCATCATAGGTGACAATTTCACAGCAAGTCATGCACCCTGCCCTTCAACAGATTACTGATGGGTATCTGCATGACATGTCTGTGAGACCTACTGCAGCTGACTGGACACCTTTGGCATGCCCTAGGCATGTCATACTGTACATTTATCTACACAAAACCCATGTCTGTGTTCCCATATCAAGTCACACAACAACCAGTGTGCTGTCTGGCTGCTTGACAGGCATCATATGCTTGCATGGCCAGTGTAATGTCAGCAAAGTTGAGCAAGTCCAATATGCATATACAGGCATCCACATCTTCACTACAAAGAGTGCCTACAAACACTGCATGCCAGGCTGTCAACCCCAAGGTTGACTTTGCAGGACCTGTTGATGTGATGTGGAAAGTGTCCCTACTCCTCTACTCCTATGACACCCAAACAAACATGTGACAGATGTCACTGCATTTCAAACCTCGCTTCCATGGTGTCTCCAACAGCAGTCATTACAAATGGCAATGAGCATTTTGCCAACATGCACAGGTTGCGTCCTGCACCACCTACACCCACATCACACACACCTGCATGTGTGCCGCATCTTACCAGACACATTTTCAAACAAAAGACACCTCAGAAAATCCTGCTTCTGGAGAGTAAAGTACACATAATACTGCATGCACCACCCTTTCACTGGTCAAACACCTGAAGCAAAACACAAAATAACACCTTTCCTTCACAGGTGATTACATCATGAGACACATTGTCTGTGTCAACAGGCTATATGAGGCTACATATGGTAAAGATCACAGTTAACTGTCGGTGGGTTGACACAATATACCATACCACACATTGCCATAAATCAAGGAATATCAGTTAACATAATGTTGACATCATAGTTCCTGCAGGTGTGTACAGCTAGGGACATACCTCTCCAGACTGTATGCAGACACATGACTGAGATAGACAGTCTGTTTCTCTCACGGGTATATGCATAGTTTTCAACTGCAGTTGACCCTCACCTAGGATGATGGTTCCATACAGATGGAAATTGATGGAAGTTAATAATTGCTTAGCATGTGGTGTCATCGTAAGGAGATCTACTACATGTCTGCCTGGGATGCCTTGCTTGACAGACATCAGTGCTTCACCAGTGATGGTCTTCATCTCGCACTCCTGAGATTTGGAGTACCGGCAAAGGCTGCTGACACCCCCACAATGCATCTTATATGCACTGTCTGGAGGGAAATCTTTGCAATGAGAACACCATCTTCATACAACATCCTGGTTATGCTGCTACATGCTGGGGATGACAACACTGATCCCTACTCTGTAGAAGGTGTTCCCTCCTTGGAATATGCAGACATGTGTGCAGCCAAGGATATCTGGTTCAAGGCTGTGGACAGCACCACAGCCATACCTGCCTAATGTCCTTCCACATGTTCAGACCTATAAATGGCAGTGTGCAGGGTAATGCAGGTAGTGTATACATACTCATTAAGAACAGATATACATCCAGATTTTGTGAAATCTGGGAGACACTGCAGTTGCCATTCACTACTGGAAGCTACATAATCAAGCAATTGCTGGCTACAAGAGCAGCTCCATGAATCCAGACACCCACTGGGCTTATTTGGATTTACGTGTGTCTATCAAGATATATCATTACACCATGGTTTGGGGTGGCATTAATAGACCTGTTGATTAGTCTTGCTGAAGTTCACTTGCCCAAAGGTTAGTCCACGTCCTTAATTACAATGTCCTGGAGCAGTGCCATGACATCCCCACAAGGGGAGCCAATGTTTTGCATCATGTGTATACCAATATGGATGACCACTGCAGCCCCCCACTGTGAGGTCCTCCCTGGTGGGATCTGACTACAGATCAGTCTCATTAAAACTACCAGAACTAATCCCCCTTGCAGACAATATAAACATATATTTCAACAAAACAAATTATTACCTCCTATATGCTCTATACCCATGCATTATTTAAGCAGCAATACAACTGCATGGACTCAGCTGTACCTGACAGGAGGAATATGGGTTCCTCATGGCACGCCAATCCTGCCTAGTGAATAACTGTCATTAGCAGGCTATCCAGTAAGAGGTGGACACTGCTGTGTGACAGCTGGGGTGAGGGTGCTCCCTTAAAAATGGAGGCACGACTTCCATAGCTACAACAAGCACATAGTGCTGTTGTGACTTCATGTAGACACAATAAGTGACAAAATTAGCCATCCACACAAAGCAGAACCACAACACACAGTGTAATTACATTTGTGACCTCAGAGGACAGGCCAAGATTGTCACTGAACTCATACATAATGATAACACATATAATGGGCATGTACACATAGCTAACCTGTAGTCCCACAGGTTCCATGCCAACTTCACTCTTCTGTCCCCTCCACATGTGCTACATGAAATTCCTACAGCCTGTCCTATAACTTCCATATCTACAGAGCAGGTCATAACTGGCCTCTCTATGGGGGATACACAGCATCTAAGGGACATGCTAACATCCCAGGCTGCATCCTACATGGGATCAGACAAGGATTACTAACACCATTTGGAACACTTTGCAATCATACTGAAACCACTGGCTGCACCCCAGCTGACTGGACAATGACAACTGTTATACATTTGCACAGAGGTGGTGCATCCACTGACCACCAGAACTATAGACCTCTTTGCCTGGGGATCTATATCGGTATGCCCTTATGGCAAAGCCTCGTGGATCAGCACACATATATGTGATCTACACACAGTGGACTGTACACAGTTTGCATGTCTGACAGGGAGATGATGGTTGTTAAACATGGTGGACATGTCTGAGGCAGTCACCAAGGACCTGGGTGAGGGGACATCAGGGCATACAACCCTCTGGACCTAGCCAAGCCATCTGACTATGTCCCCCACTCAAACATCATTTCTAAAAAAAAAAAAAAAAAACTTAGGCATCCACTGAAATATCATTGTAGGGGTCACTTGATGGTGCACATACTCAGCATAGGGAAATCGACCTTCAATAGCTGGTCTGTAAGCAGCAGTGTTCAACAAGGCTTCGTCCCAGGTCCTCTACTGCTTGGAATCCATTTAACCATGATACAAGTAAATACTGAATGTCTGTGGCTAACAGTGTTGACTGATGCCTACAAACTGTGAGCACTCATAGAGTCTGTGAGTTATGTCAATATCCTACAAGAGGGTATTGATGAACAAATGCCTGTTGACATACTAATGGCCATAAACTCCATGCATATATATATGTAGTATCTTTTCCTTCATTACCTGGTAAGCAGCACATCAGTCGCAACATGTGGTGTACATACTCAGGGGTGATACAACTGGGCACAAAGGCCTGATAATACAGGATTACACCTATTGTGCCTGAGATCACCTTGTCTCCCCAGTTTTATGATGGGAATCATAAGTCATAACTGAAGGCACAGTCACCTGTAATTAACATAATCATAACCTTCATGTAGTCTTCCCTCAGCACGCCAACATCTGAGAGCAATGGCCAGTTGGTAATGTACCTTTCCAAGCACTATTGGCAATTGCACACAACAGTATGGTCCCTCACAAGGGAACTTCACATCTTCAGTATCTGTTCAATGGGGAGCGTTAGAAATCAGTGTCATTGTAGCCTGTGGCATATAGACAACTCAGAGGTGATCTCTGCCTTACATATAGGACAATGTGTGACACTGCTTTACTGTAAATGCTGCATATCTGTAGGAGGCATGGCACATGGATTAATCACTCTAAGGACATTAACCTAGTATGTGATGTTAGTAATACATGCTGGTGGGAGAGAGCTGTCTATCAGACTTCAACACACCTTTGAAATAGAACCCTGCCTAATAGTAAACAGAGCACCTCAGGGCACCTCATTACATGCCATCTGTATGACTGGCTGGGTGACCATCATTTCACCATATTCTTCTGCCTGTGTTCCTCTTGGAGTGGGGCAATATGTGGTGATCATGTAAATAAGGTTATAAAGTTGTCTAGGATTGTAAGGACTATATGGCCATTATGGTAATTATGCTAGGGAAGTTCGAACATCCTATGGTTTCATAAGGTGATGTAAAATGCTCTAACAGCCACGCACACACACAAACCTGGCTACATTGAGGATAGCACCACTTCCAGTTACTGCTTACAGGGCATGCACGGCACACACATAATGCAAGTTAGCTGTATGTAGATTAGAACACTTACCTATCTAATGGTGCACACTACAGATCATAGTATGTGATGCACACAACACACCTCATGTCTGCTATTACTATCTCTTTAGGACATATTATGCTTGATGACATCAGCAAGCATAGTTGTGGTCAGGCATTTGGAGGCCCACATTACCTGCAACAAAAAAATACTGCAAAACCCTACCTCTTTCTAAATTATGGAGGTGATCATATTTATGCCATACAGACACACACACACACACACAAAAAACAAATGGCCTGGAGTGAAATTAGAACCCTACCTATCTAGTCTTATGCACTATAGATCACATTACTTATTGCATGGGCCACAACTTTAGTCTGATATTACAATGGCAGCTGGTAGTCTAAAGGTTGATGACATCATCAGGGCTTGTAGAAGAGGGCAGTTTGGAAGCCAGCAGCAACTTACAGGGCCAAAACGTGCATAACCATTGTAGTTTGACAGCCAATGAGGGATTTGCAGTTGTTTTGCAGGGGGATACACACACACACACACACACACACACACACACACACACACACACACACACACACACACACACACACACACACAGACACACACACACCAAGTGGCCTGGAGTAAGATTACAACTCCTATCTATCTAGTCTTACACACTATAGCTCACGGTACATATTGCATACACCACAGCTGATGTCTGTTTTATATATGATTGTCAGCAAACTACTTGTGGATTACACCAACTAGGCTTATGTTGAACAGCATCTGTTGCCTGCAGAGTGATATTGCTTCATACTGTTATCTGCATCTAGTATCCTAGCAGTCAGATAACTGTAATTTATCCTAGCTATGTATCTACAGTTACCAGTATGGCTATATGTGACTGTTTGCACTTGGATGGGCAAGCCTGTGGGCAGGAAAAATTTGCCCTGTCCGTGCATGTGGAGACAACATTATACATTATACCACCTGCTCACCTGTTACGGTATGCGTGGTGACATCTAACAGGCACAGGGGTCTGTAGGTAAGTGCATTATGTACTGTTGAGCCCTTACTTTGGATCCTTTGAGCAACATTATAGATGTGTCATGGTGCAGCTTTACTCACCGTTATTAGAGAATGTAGGACAATACAGATCCAAATACATATTTATGTATATAACAGGGATATATATATATATATATATATATATATATATATATATATATATATATATATATATATATGTATATATATATATATATATATATATATATATATATATATATATATATATATATATATATATCTGTATATATAAATTTAGCTGTGCATGTATGGTATAGGACCACTTCCTTGCAAGCTATAGGTCCCCCTCTATGACTCAGGAAACCCATACCATGTATTTAAACTTATTAGAAACACTAACCATCCAACACCATATTCATGGATGACTTTAATTACCCCACTATTAACTGGGAATTCTATATGACACTAAACATACATGCACAGAGATTCCTGGATTTTGTAAACACAAACTCCCTGGACCAGATAGCCAATACACCAACCGGGGTGCAACATACTGGATCTGGTCCTTACTAATATGTGAGGCTGCTGCACACCCCCTACTGTAATGCCTTCTCTGGTAAGGTCAGACCACAAAATGGTCTCCTTTGAAGTAAAAACAAAACCTGGAACCCCAGCTAAACCTGGAATATTCAGGAACTATTCTAAGGCTAACCTCCTGCTATTAAGTGAGAACCTGGCAAAACATCAAGCTCCATAAACCCTGAGAGCACTACTGCCTATGCAGAACTGTTCACAGAAACCCTGTACAAGCATGTTAATGGCTGCATAGAGGCAACTGTACCCACCAGGAAGAAATACAAAACTAACTAAAAAAACAAACCACCCTGGCGGAATCACAAAATCAGTCAGACGTATAACAGGAGGAAGAAATCATGGCAAAAATTAGGAGGTGCAGCACCCAGCAGAATAAAAGCACTCTCATCAAACTAAACAAACAACTCAAAGGACAAAGAAAATCTACCAAAGCCAAATTGGAGGTATGTTTGGCCTCCCAAGCCAAGGACAACCACAAAACATTCTTCAACTATGTCCACAACCTCAAAGCCAATACACAATTGTGGGAAGAGCTCATTGTAAATGGAGCCACCTATATTAAGCCAGAAGATATAGCAAACCTCTTGGCTGATAAATTCAGCTCCAACTCCTCTCTCCCCCTCAACTTTCCCTCAGGAGATATCATCAAATATAACTCCTGCTACTATCACTGGGAAATAGGTCCTTAATGCTCTCTCTCTCTTAGACCAAGAACACTGGATGAATGGGCCCAGACAATATCCCAGGATGCCTTCTAAATAGCATGAAACATGACCTATCAGGCCTCTGAAATTACTATTTAACTGTAACCTCTAAACAGGATCCATGCCTCATGAATAGAGAATGGCAACAGTCATCCTCTGCACAAAGGTGGACCATCTACATACCCTTGGAACTGCAGACCCATAAGTCTCACTAGCCTTATATGTAAAGTCATGGAAAGAATTATCATGGAGATTATCAACAGATATATAGCAAACCCCCAGACACTGGACTCAACCCAGTTTGGTTTTGTCAAGGGAGAGCATGCCTACTCTACCTGGTGGACTTCTTTGAGAATGTCACCAAAGCAATGGATTAGGGCAAAATTGTTCACACTGTCTACCTTGACCTGGGCAGGGCAGTTGATACAATACCCCACTTGGGCATTGTTGACAAACTCAAGAGGTTAAGTACAAACCCATATGTCACCCAGTGGATAGCCAACTGGATCACAGACAGGACCCGGGAAGTTAGAACTGGGGAGTCCACTTCTACAAAGAGGCCAGTCACAAGTGGAGTCCCACAGGGATCAGTCCTTGGACCACTCCTTTTTGCCATTTACTTCTCATAAGTCAAGACCAAAGTCAGTGGTCTCTGGCTGACTAAATTTTCAGATGATTGCAAATTAGGAGCTGTCATTGAATCTTACACTGACACAAATGTTCTCCAGGAGGGCCTGACACAGACAATAAACTGGTGTCAGAGCCATGGACTAAAGCTAAATGCCAAGAAATGCATAATAGTATCCTTTGGGAAGTCATCCATCCCTGGTAACTATCATATTGACAATACAACCCTTAGAGCTGACCCAGTAGCCAGGGACTTAGGGACACAGATAGATAGTAATCTAGCCTTTGATCATCACGTGTCTACGGTGGTGAGGAAATCATTCTGTGTTGGGCAACTTATAAACAAAGGTATGGTATCTAATTCCAAAGAAAGCATTCTTCTATTGAATTTAGCATTCATCAGACCAGTCATCGAGTACAATGCCCCCTTTGGTATGTACTTAACTAGGCATGTCCAACAATTGGAATATTCACAGAGGTTCCTCACTAAAATAATACAGGGTGCAAGTAATATGTCCTATGCAGACCGCCTCAAGGCCCTATCCCTGTATTCTGTCTCCTACAGGCTTTTGAGGGGAGATCTATGCCTGGCATACAGGGCATTGTCAGACCCCACTCTGAGGAACCTCCTGCATATCCACAAAAGAAACAGTACTGGAATTACCCATTCTAAAGACTTAAATCTTGCCAGTGATATAAATAGGACCTGCTGGAGAGATAGGTATGTATCCCAGAGACTACCACGTCTATGGAACAGGCTCCCCATCCATGTGAAGCAGAGTTCCTCCCTAACCCAATTCAACTGCAACTTGGACAACTGGATGGGAAACCAGAAATTCATCCCTGGCTTGGCATCTATGTCTCTAATGGAAACAGGTAGCCTGTAACTGATTCATCTCACAGCCCCATGCTTACCCTCATCAAGGGTATCAAAACGTGTCAGAGATTTGAGATGCATGGCTAGGCTTAAAAAGGCCCTTGTGGCCGTTAGCCTAGAAAACACCTATGAACCTATATGTATATGTGTTATGTAGATATATGGGGAGAGCCTGAGATGTATGTTTTTATATATATAGATAGATATTTATCTAATCAGTATATATGTATATATATATATATATATATAGGTATATATAGATATTTATCTAATCAGTTTACCTAAGTGTGTGAGCATGCCCATTGTGATTGTCGTTACTAGTAAAGTGACTCCAGCCCATACCTACCTGCATGCCAGTCCAGGATTTTGTGTGTTACAGACAATGACATCTGTCCCTGTTTCTGCAGTGCTGCACTTCACTCAAAATGTCCATGGCATTCTCCAGCCATCTGGATGTAATTATTATGTGACAAATGGTAATAATGCTACACACACACAGACTTGACAGTTTGTAAAAAATAAAATATAATAATACCTCACATCCAAAAGATGTGGATACTTCCAAATTAGAACCATCAACACCATCACCCATGCTAATTCCCCTAGTCCACTGAGCTACACAAGCTGTCAGACAGAGAGGACTCATTCATGACACAATCAACAGCATACATACGTACATTGTTATTCCTGCATTAAATGTGACATACAAATGTATGATCAGTTTCTATGTTACTGCCCTAAGGTTACCTGGCCTGCTGATATACCATTGATGAGTTACTGTTAAAGCAGTTATATGGGAACACTGCTGTGCTGGGGGTGGGGTAACAACACCACATGTTCTGCTGGGATACACAGAAGTCCAGATATCATGTGACCCCACTGTTTAACATCTCCCTTGACTAATATAGTGAATATTCCAACCATGAGGCCTAGTGAATATTAAGGAACACATACTAGTGGACTGGGTATCTGTAGTCCCATGTGGATGTGACTTCTATCCAAATAAACCATTATATTTGCTTGCATTAATGCAGCAAATCTATACATACCATACCATATCATAATAATCCTTACAAGTACTGTGTAGGTTAGAGACTTACATTGTGAATGCAGCAGTTGACAGAACTGTATGTCAGGACTGACTGTCTGATGTAAGCAGTACACAGCCAGTGCATGGATAGGTACAGGTCGTATGGGTTGCCTGGCATTAATTTTAATATATGTATGTGAGTATGAGTAAGGTGTAAGCCCCGAGGTCCCTAGGTTGTCAGTGAATGTGCTATGTGATGTCTCTTAGTCAAAGCCAGGGCATATGGAGCATGCCTATGTTTGCCTACAGGGACATCATCAGGAGATTCCTCCTCCGAGTCCTCCTGTGACTGTGGCTGTGGTGACAGTGGCACTGGTGGGGGGCTGTGTATCCCTTCCCTTTACTGATCCTGCTGTAGCTGTTTATGCAGGATAATATCATGTAGCATAGCACATATTGTGAACATATGTGCACATGTGGCTGGAGAGTACTGCAGGGCTCCACAATATATATATCTAGGCACTGGAACTGTGACTTCAGAAACCCAAACACATGATGTTCCTAGTTTGTGAATGTGTCTCATTATGGCATTCTTCTGTGGGTGTTTGTGCATTTCTGATGAGTGTCATTATCCATGGTTCCAGGGCATAGCCAGCTTCCGCCAGTAAATGGCCATGTGTGGTGTCACCCCTAGCAAACATCTGGTACAGCTGTGATGCGTGCCAGATATGGGAGTCATGATAATTCCCAGGGCTACCAGCACACACATTCAGGATAATCCCCTAGGCATTGCATATGACTTGGTAGTTGATGGAGTGGTACCCCTTGCGTTTGATGTAGATTTTACCCTCCTCACTGGGTGGTGCCTTGATGTGTGCATGAGTGCAATCTATGGCACATAGTACTTCAGTGTAGTGTGCTACATGGTAGAAGTGTTACATATTGCTGGCCCTCACCTCAGAGGTGAGGGGAAAAGAAATGTGCTCACTGGCATGTGGTAGTATGGCATCCAGGAATTGGTGTAGTACCCTGGATGCAGATGCCTGTGAGATCCTCATCATGTCCCCAGTTGGTCTTTGGAAAGTACCTGTAGCTAGTATCCTAAGGGATACATGTACTGTTGTTTCCACTGGGATGGGTTCCCCTCTATTGGCTCTGGGTCTGAGTTGAGGATGGCAGAGCTCAGTGAGTTCTTGTAGTATGTCCCTGTCCACCCTGTAGCGCTCTGCAATTTCCAGCTCATGTAGCTCCTAGAAGGTTACCCTGTGCCTGGGCCTATTGTCCCAGCAGCACCAGCAGCATTAACGTCAGCATCTAGCACATACAGATGTAGCAGACCTGGAGCAGCCCCTAGCATTATCTCAGTTAAAATTCCCAAGTGTGTACTCCAATGGTGTAGAGTATTAGAGGAAAATCAGAATGTAGAGTGTATGCATAATTTATACAGCTCTGCTGTAGGTACAGAATGTGTGATTTGCTAACTATGATGCATTCCACCTGCCTACAATATAAATAACATAATTTAATAGCCCTATTTCAGTGTGCGATGCTGCACACAGTGCCACAGAGTGCAGCATAGTTTAAACAAGTCATAACATCTAATTGAATGCATCTGGTTTTCAGACACACTCAGCAAGGCAGTGCACTATACAAACGTGACCAAAGCTTAAAAGAGCTTACAAGTCAACGGACACCTCCACTATGTTAGCTACATCCTGTGTAAACATCAACATGGGTCTAAGAGCGTACATGAAGGGGATATGAGGACAGGATTACTCCTTTCAGATATTCAGCAACTCCACCTCATTTACATACATATCTGTGCTCACAGCCTCTAAACTACATAGGTTCATAGGTTCATAGGTTCGTACTAGGCTATCTGCCCTAAGGCATTTATAAGCCTAGCCAGAGTGTATGTAGGATGAGAATACTACGCCCTTTTAGCGTTTAGTTTACTATGCCTCTGTCTAGTAGTGACACAGAGATGACCCCGGGTAAGATCTCCCATCCACTCGTCGAGATTTCTCTTGAATAGAGTCAGCGAGGGGCTCTGCCTAATATGGACTGGGATTCTGTTCCAGAGTTAGGGAGCCTCTGGGTTATGAATCTGTCCCTCCAGCATGTCCTATTTATGTCTGTGTTGAGGTTTAAGTCACTTGTTCTCCTGATGGATTTGGATTTTCTGAGGTGGAGCATGTCCATTAATTCAGGATTGGACATGGCCCAGGCACAGATCACCTCTAAGCGACTGAATAGAGCTGGAGTTTTTTCAGTCGGGCAGCATATGACATATGTTTAAGACCCTTCATCCTCTTGGTGAGGAACTTTTGGGGTCTTTCCAACTGCTGCAGGTGTCGGGTGAGATACATCCCAAATGGGGCATTGTACTCAATCATTGGCCTGATAAGAGACACAATGACCACTCTTGATCTAGATGTGAAACCCTTCATGATAAGGTGGGCAATATAGAAGGTCTTCCTAACCACTTTGGCAACGTGAGTGTCAAATGAGAGTTTACTGTCAACCTGGGTCCCTAGGTCCCTGATTACCTCTTCTGTACTTAATGGATTACCGCCTATGTGGTAATTTGTTTTTCCCAAAGGGTATGACTATACATTTTTCAGCTTAAGGCCATGGCTCTGGCACCAATTATCTGTTTCTATGAGGCCTCTCTGAAAGATGTTTGTGTCCGCTGGAGTATCAATTATGGCGCCCAGTTTGCAGTCATCTGCAAACTTTGTCAGCCACAATCCTCCTATGTTTGCCTGTACTGGAAAAATAAATGCCGAACAAGAGGGTCCCAGGACTGAGCCCTGTGGGACACCTTAGAGTCTGACATAGCTCCAGCAACTCTGACCCTGTGGGTTCTGTCCTTGAGCCAGTTTGCAACCCATCTTGTGACATATGGGTTTACATTTAAGCTGGTGAGTTTGTCTATGATGCCCGAGTGGGGTATTGTGTCAAAGGCTTTTGCAAGGTCAAGGTAGGCTGTGTGAACTGCCTTACCCTCATCAATGGCCTTAGTGACTGTTTCAAAAAAGTTCAAAAGGCAGGATCTGCCCTTGACAAAGCCAAATTGAGTAGGATCCAATGTCTGTAGGTCCCCAATGTCTTTGTTTATGAGTTCCATAATGATCCTCTCCATAGCTTTGCAGACCAGGCTCATCAAGCTTACGGGAGAAGCACCGCCTTTGTGAAGTGGGACCACTGCTGCCGTACGCCACTCTTTGGGTATGTATCCTGTAGTAAGGCTAAGATTAAACAGCAGCCTTATGTGTGGGTTTAGTTCCTCTTGGAGTTCATGTAGCACACAGCCCGGGACACCATCCGGTCCCATTGATGCTGTGTTTTTAGCTTTAGAGAGGGCGGCTCTCACCTGGGCATCTGAGATGTTAGGGAGGCTACACTCTGCTGGGATAGTTATTTGTCCTTTTGGGGGGGAGGGGGAAGAGAAATTTGCACTGAACCTGTCTGCCAGAATGTTGGCAATGTCAGTGGGTTCAGTGTATTTTGTGTCATTTTGGACTAACTCTGAGCATATCTGGGAGTTTCCACCCAGGTTTCTAACATAGCTAAAGAAGGCCTTGTAATTGTCTTTTGTGTCTTTTGCGATTTTTCTCTCAAAGTTGGCCTTGGATGATTTTATGAGTGATCGTAGTTTTTTGCTAGTACTGATCAGAGACGCCTTCCCTTTTAGGGATTTTGCTCTGTCATGTAGTAGCTTCCTCCTCCTGTTGTAAAGTTTGTTTATGGCTGGGGTCCACCAGACCGGGCGCCTGCCTTTGGGGGAGTAGGTCTTGGTTTTATTTGGGATTGCATGATCCATGCATTCTTGAAGGTGCCCATAGAAGGCATTTGCAAAGGATTCAGCAGTGTGGGTTGTGGTTTCCACTGGCCCAGGGGCCTTGAAGGATACCACTTCAGTCTTAAGAAGTGTGAAGTTTGCTTTTGAGAAGTTCTTCACTGTGGTATTTTGTGCAGGGGCCCTACCATGTCAGCAACAGCAGCAATGTACTATTGTAGGGACCCCATGCAAGGTCCTGTAATACATTTGTGTCACATCATATTAATTTTTTTTCATTTTTCTATAAAGCATGTTTGTGCACTGCAGCACAGAGTGCAAACATGGTGAGATTATTAAAAAAATGTAATTTGACTTCTATCCTTTACTCTTTCTGACATACAGGATAATAGTTTTGCTCATATATGTATGTGGTATTACAATTTCAGGAGATTTACATCCATATATCTACAGTTTTACACACCCTTTTGCCTCTCTACACTCCTGTGCATGGAATTTTTCCACATACACTACAGACACTGACACAGGGTCTGAACAAATGGCTTTTTGCTTGTTGAATCTCTCTACCTGCCTTATTTGCATGAGATTCACCTGCTTATGAGGTGATTTGCATGCCACAGATGTTTCCGTGTTTGTGCATGCATGCACTCAGCAGCATTTAATGAATCTCAAAATGTTTGTGTCCATGTAAGCATTGCAGCGTGATGCCTACATGGAAAAAAATATGTACGCTTTATTAAATTCCCCCTCTGCTCTCCAGAAAAAGTTTGCTGTTTTGCCAAATACTGATTAATATAGTTATGAAAAAAACATGCATTTTTAACTTCTGACTTCATACCAAGGCAGAGAAACTGAGATAGATAACCATCACATCCTACACACAGACTATCTGGATCATAAAAGTGTCTTATCAATAAATACAGAGCAAACGTGCAACACAGACTTGTGCTATAGTCATACCTAATCCCTGCAAAAACAAGAGGCATATAAACAAACAGTTTGATGAAAGCACCATCACAGCTTCTGTATTCAAGTATTACATCAAGATATAAACTGTGAAATATATAGAATTCCTGCAGTAAATATTAAAACAAGAAATACATATTTTTTGTTTCAAAGCCATGCACTAGTTATATGTCTATATCTAATAATTAACCGCAATGCCTATAAGTCTTAAGAACATGTCTGAAATATAAACTCTAGTTCATATTTCTTACTTGGGTTAAACAATTTAGATAAGGCTTTATCAATTTTATATCTGAAAATCACAGATGTTTCCAGATTTTATGATGGGTACAAACTGGCTCTACTACAAATGCTTTCATGTTAGTAGATCGAAATACACTTGCTCACTGCCACTTGTTTTAAACAACAAATGATATAACTCCCATTATCCTGACTCTATTTAATTACCTAGCCCTTCTCATTAAACTGTATAGCCATACCGTAGCCCTAAACCTAACACTAAAACTTCCATCCAGCTCTTAACCCTACAATGAGTTTTTACTCTGTATCCCTAACCCTAAAACTCCACTCCGCCTCCTTAAACCTAAATTTCCAATCACTCCCTGCACCTATGCCCCAGTTTCTAACCCTAATACTCCCTTCCTTGCTAAACCTAATTTCTCATCCCAGCCTTTGCCAGAAACCCTAAGCTATACTCACTCCCTCTCCCTCGCTGTCTGCAGTTTCCACAGTTACCTTGTTCAAACCCAAATAATGTGTTCATGCAAAGTGTGGCAGCTTCAAATTTCTACCTGTGGCTGCTGCATCTTGCCTGAACTCTTACTTGATGTACATTGAAACAGGCGCCTGTGCGAGCTGCAAAAAGCTTGGTTCCAGGCTTTGAGACAGCGTCTTTTGAGTCCCAAGGACGCTTGCAGTAGACCCATGTAAACACACACATGCACACACACACACACACACACACACACACACACACACACACACACACACACACACACACACACACACACACACACACAGACAAATAATTATGCCATTCACACCATTCTTGGAGAAATGTTTAAGCTGTCAGTCTTGAATACGACAGTAGCCTAGTGAAGCACCTTCTTTGGTAGTAACAGCTGTGTATCAGTGAGGACTGATTACGAATATATGCTGAGCACAGAGAGCACAGAGAGACAAACACATAGCCCTTATTATAGAGATTACAGAAGGATCTACATTGAAGCCATCACCACTGGTCTGCATTTTTCCCCAGTAAATCTTTTTTTTCTGATATTGTGTGTGTTTGTAATAAGACCACTACTATTAATACTGGTGATGGATTACATTAGCAAGCAGGTTGGAGGGGACAGGTCAACAAAGTTATATTCAGACAATGTGGCATTACAAGCAGACACAGAACAAACACTTTAGCAAATGATAGAGGTATGGAAAGCAAAACTGAGGGCACATGAGATGAAATTGAGTGCAGACAAAACAGTTGTCATGTCACCAAATAGGGGAAATCAGAAGAAGTTGAAAATTGAAATAGAAGGGAAATAGTGGAACAGGTTAACAGCTTCTAGTATCTGGCAGGGTTGGTTGAGGAGAAAGGAAGCCTGAATGAGGAGGAAAAAAGCTAGAATCAAAGTGTCTACAGTCAATTGGTAGAGAGTATAAGGGGTAGTGTGTGTCAGAAGAATGCCACAGAAGCTGAAAAGTAAGTTGTACAACACAGGGATGTGACCAGTACTTTTGTAAGGCACAGAAACCTGGGGAGTGAAGGCAGAGCAGTTCAGGAAGACAGAAGTGATAGAGATGAAGTGCCTGAGACAAGTTGGTTGGTTGCACACTATAATGTGGGACAGATGAAGAAATGATGATGCTAGAACAAAGCCAAAATAGTTCTATTTGCAGAGAAGGTCATAGAGAGTATATTATGGTAGTCCCGGCACATGTACAGAAAAGCACAAGAGAATTTGGTGAAGAGGATTTGGTAGAGACAGGAAGAAGACAAGAGTAAATGAGGATGTCTACTAAAGAGATGGTTGGATTGTGTGAGAGAAGATCTGCAATAGTCTGGCATGACTGCTGTAGAAAGCTAGAGAGTGTCACTGAACCAAGAGAAGTTGAGACACTTCATGCAACACACCCTCTTCATATAACAAAATGGGGAAAAGTGTGTTGATGATGATGATCTATTCCACACATACACACACACACACACACACACACACACACACACACACACACACACACACACACACACACACACATATATATATACATATAGATAGATAGATAGATAGATAGATAGATAGATAGATAGATAGATAGATAGATAGATAGATAGATAGGTAATCTGTTTAAATTAACCTAACATGCATAAAGTTGACATGAAAATAGTCAACGGAAAAGGTCTAAGCAAAAATGGCCTGCAGAAACTAAACACATCAATAATCAATGTCATTGTGTGGTGGAAAGCTTCCCTGCATCCCCTGCAAGTTAAATATACCAACTCCATGGTTGCACTATAATTAAAAAATGGAATATACCATTCACTGCTACAATACTGGTTTTGTTGTGTTTCAGTCTTTTTTTTTTTTTTCAGCAGCAAACTAAAGCGGAACGAAGCAGGGAACAAAAGTTGTAAAAAATCACTGGTTTTATTCTAAATTGTACAAAGATTAGCGCTTTTGCTACAAGAGCTTCTTCAGATCATTAACAACTCATATAGTGCTACACTGGATATCTATACAAGTGTTCAAATCTAACCAACCTATCAGATTTGCCAAATAATTTTTTTTTTTTTTTTTGTAAACTATTTTCATGTCAACTTTATTCACATTAGATTAATTTAGACCATAGATAGTTTTATATATATATATATATATATATATATATATATATATATATATATATATATATATATATATATATATATATATATATATATATATATATGTATATCATTAAACATGTGGGTAGAAGTGATCATGTTAAACTGTTAAACTCTGATAATGGTTAGAGGTAGTACTAGTGTTGAATATGCCAGATTATAAAACATGTCTAAGAACTATTTGTTGACTTCTGTTTGTGAACAGCAAAATAGTCACCAAGGACAAAATCCAATCACAAAATGTTAGTAACAAGGGAACAGGTTATTTAAATATATTCCACTATGGCAAAATAGCATCTTCACTTTCAAAGAAAGTCTAAACATACTCATTAATTTTACTTACTTCCCAGAGAAAAAAATCTATTTCATTCAGTCTGTCTGTCTATCTTATTCTGTATATATATATATATATATATATATATATATATATATATATATATATGTGTGTGTGTGTGTGTGTGTGTGTGTGTGTGTGTGTGTGTGTGTGTGTTTGTGTTGTATACGTGTGAGTGCATGTGTTTGTGTGATGTAGGATGTTACAATATACAGATAAAAACAAACTAACAAAGTATAACAGTATTGCTTGCCTAAAAAGGTGTTCTATCACCGTTTGGTTTTAAGTCTCTTCCTGACCTTCATTAATTAGAGTCTGTAGACAGCACTGCATCCCTTTAGTACTACAGAGAGAGTACTTGCAGCATTACCCCTGACTGAGAGGCTGTGTGGTGTTCAGCAGGGTTTGTAAGGATTGGAGAAAATGTGTTTTAGCACAAGGAACTCATTAGCATGCTGCCTGCCATCTTCTGCAGAAAAGTCATAACTCTCTTGTCATTAAAGCAGTGAACAGCATTTAATCCTTCTGTGCAAATCACAGTGGGACAGAAAGCAAAACAGTGAAATAACTGGTCCTTCTGACCACTTTCTGCCATAAAACTTAGTATATTTAACTTAATATCGTCTTTATGTCTTATTGGTGAAACTAAAAATAAAATGGTCCCCACAGGCATCAACGATGTCAAGAAATACTTATTTGTAAAATAGCAAATGATGAGAGCATTTAACATTTGCATATTTTAGACAGAGAAAAGCAAAACTTTCTAAAACAAAATGCTTTGAGAAACTTTGAATAAGTAGAAAAGAAACCATTGTCAGCGGTGACTGTTAACAATTCTCAGTGGTTTCTTTACCATATTAGAACTCCTTTTATGAGTCCATAATACTGTTTTTACAGACAACATTAGCTGTGCTTGAATGGGTGTTTACAGCAATGTTCAGACTTTTATTACGTGCTTGTAAACACAAACGGCTATACAAAAGAATTCAGTAAAATGAGGAAAGAAAACTCTTGTGGTCTTGTGGTTAAGTCACACAGCAGGGCCTTTGACATCCAGAAAGTGAACAGGTCTTCATTTTTTCAGTCTATTCAATGGACAGCATCAAGCAGAGGCAATGGCAAGTAATCACAATGTTGTACTGAGTGAGGCTTGAACTAATGACCTTTTGGCCTGTTCAGCTACTGAGCCCCTAATCCTTTTGTTTGTGCACATGTAGTCAGCCTGTCTAGGTTTCCTCAGTAACAAAGGTGCTGGAATTTCTGTGTTTTTAATTGTAATTATTCTTCCCTCGTTTTGTTAATATGTCAGATGTATCCAGTGTCATCCAATACCAATCTTGATTCTTCAAAAAATATTTCTCCTGCCATCCTACATTTGCATGGAAAAAAAAAACAATTGAGGGTAAGATTACTTAAGTTACATACAGGTGCCTTGCTTTATTAGTTTCATGCACTGGATTTCCTTCCACAAAATTATTCTATTTGTTTACATATTTGCATAGTCACAAAACCACGTTTCAAAACTTCAAACTGCAAATGGTCGATAAGATCGAAGTTTTGAAACTTAGAATGTTTTGAATGGAGATCACTGTACAGCACAGAACGGGAAATTTATTGTTTCACTGTAGTGCAATCTTGGAGTTGGTATATTTTTTTAGTAGGGGGAGGTGGAGATGCAGTGGGCTTGCCCCCTGCAAAATGTAAAAAAAAAATTGTTTGTTTTTATATTTTGTGTGTGTGTGTGTGTGTGTGTGTGTGTGTGTGTGTGTGTGTGTGTGTGTGTGTGTGTGTGTGTGTGTGTGTGTGTGTGTGTTGATATTTTATTCTAGTTCATTCTTTCTTAGTATTCCTTCATATCTCATTTTCTGTGTAGTCTGTTATCTTTCTGTCTACTCATCCATGTATAATCAGCTACATGTTTGCCCATTTTACCAGGTCTGTAAACAAACCATGTATGGGTATAATATACAAAGAAATTTTCTAGCCAGAGGGAAAGATATGGAAGGAAAATGTGAACATGAAATATGAACAATTACTTTATTAACAGAATGAAAGAGGTGAAGCTGATGCCAGGGAACATGCTTGTTTGTTTGTGTCTTTCAGCTTTTCCCAGTTAGGGGTCACCACAGTGGAACTCCGGTACGTTAATGATTGGTAGTTGATTTTTACGTGCCGAGTTACCAGCCCTGATGCATGACCTTCAATGAAGGTATGCCCATTCATGCATGTCTCCACACAGAAGACACTCTAGCTGAGAATCGAACCTGACAGCATCTTACTGTGAGGCGACAACGCTACTGCAGCACCACCACAGGGAACATGCTTATGAATGTTAATATATATTTCACAAAGTCAGTGTTTCTCTTCTAACTTACACACTGATTCCAGTACATCTATTTTATATAAATTTTCATGAGCAATCTCCATTGAACAATAAATTATAAATACGCAATGGGCTTGCAAATGTAATGGACCTACATTTATCTAGCTCTCCTACTGCTCATACCTTGCAACTGTCCAGAATTTTGCAGAATGCCCAGATTTGTGCCTCATATTTTTGCCCTGCTCCTCATAATATATATGGTTTTCTGGCAAATCACTGAAGATTGCAGTGATTAAATAATGAAAGAAATGTGAGATTCAGACACCACATTCTTTAGAAAATGTATGCCACTGCAAAATCTGTTATTCTAACAACTTTTTAAAATATGTCCTTGTATTTGACTTTTCCCCTGATTCTTCTGCTAAGAGGTTGAGAGATAAGCCATTGTATCTTCACCCTGGCATCCACTAGAGTAATTTTTTTCAGTTCATCCCTTACTGACTCCCTTAATACTACCATACTTTAAAGAATTAATTAAGATGTAGAAAATATTAACACAAATCAAGTCACACCTGTTAATGTTTCACTTTGTACATGTACTGATTTGTCATAAATTTGCGGAAACTTCTTTCAGTCATACATTATAGTTAGAAGCTCTTTCTTCTGCTAGTCATATTTACTCCATACTCTTGATCCAGAAGCAACTAATTTATTATCTTGTAAAATCACTGCACCAATTGTACTTTTGGCTCCCATCAATTTATAATGTGACTGGCTTATTCATATAAAAGTACTTCAGTATATGTGCCTTGGCAGCTATTTGTTAAAACAATTCAAAAATATTTTTTGTTCATCTTTTCAATATCACACCACAGCTTGATCAGTAGTTCCCTTAATGGCACACTTATTTCAGACATATTTGGAATACACTTTGAAAGATACAATACCTCTGTAACACTGGTTTTACATTTATTCTTGAGAAATTTGAGGTTATACTGTCTAATGTTATTCAGTCTTTTTTTAATGCCCTTCTCTGTTTATGCTCCAATCAAGCTCTCCAAAACACATCAAATACTGATAAAATACAAGAGGACATATACGTTTTCTTGAAACTGAAATAGAGTTGTCCCAATTTTACTCCATGGCCTTCTTGGAATTGAACAGGACACCACTGCTTTGCTTGGACTGCTGCTGTGATAATTATTACATACAACACGGTCCTGAAATACTTGCATTAGCATAGACATTCCTAAGCAAAATAATACATCACATGCTCTTTTGTTATAATTAATTTTTTCCAGATGTGGCTGGGTAAAATATATTTATTCTTTCCAAAATCTCTCTTTGCTTTTATTGTTTTTCTTTTTCTGTTAACTTGTGCTTTTCTGTGTTTTGCGAACACTTTGGTAGTTTAACTTTCCCATTATGCCCCATATGAAGGAAGGAAGCAGACCACTGGTTTTGCAAATTTCACTTTTCTTATTCTAGCTTCACTGTTCCATTTGTGTCACTATTTCATTTGTTCATGATCCTCTTATCTTGTTATGCAAACATCATGATAAGTCTACTCTTATTTATGTCCGAGTCCTATACTCATTTGTCTTTCTTTTTATAATGTGAAATCTTAAATATTTTATTTGCTCTTATAGTTTCCAAAAGTTACATTCATGAACCATCTATGACTCATATTCTTTATGTCCATTCCCTTTATTGGCACCATTATTTATTCATGGACTGTGAGCAGATGGTTTGTTCTTCAAACTGGTCCATTCATTTGAGCCATAGATTGATGGTGTGTCTATTTCAGTGTTGTCATTTTCCATGGAGTCATGGTAGAATCATCTATATGAAAGCATTTTCTGTTATTCTATATTATAACTTATGAATCTCCTGATACTGCTTGATTGAAAGGCTATCTCTTTACCAGACACCAACTGACCTGCTAATTTCTTAGACAAAATAATATATCATGTGGTGTGTTCTGCTGTACACAGCCCATGGTTCATATATTATGACAACTATATTCATGGTTTTCTCATGGTGATGCCAACTGTGTCTTTTTGTCTTAACTTGTGATCATATTAAATAATGTTGCTTAGCTGCAATCCAAGATTTGTGTCAGTCAAATCTGATCTGAGCTCACATATTTTAAACTATAAGACATCAGTTTCTCATACTGTTTATTTTATGTGGTAACTTTAAAATGTAGATATATTTTTTCTGTGTGTTTTCAGTCTGTTTTAAATTAGATTTATTTATTTATATAGTTCTTGTAATCTTCATATTTGACCCTACTTGTTATTTTGTACAGTGCTTAGGATTAAATTTTATTTATTTAACATTTATTGAATGGGAAAGTCCAACTAGGACAGAGCCTATTTTCAGCAGGGACCCAGGGAGAAATGCTCCAAATGCATATCTTTGGAATGTAGGAGGAAACTGGAGCACCTAGAGAAAACCCACATGAATGCAGGGATGACGTAGACTCCACACAGAAGGAACCCCAGCTGAGAATCAAACCAGAGAACCTCTTGCTGTGAGGTGACAACTTTAACCACTGCACCACTATATAACAACTCAACATGACCACACAGAAGTCTTAGAAATCAAAATCATTTAGATATTCCTGTGACAACATTAAATGTACATGTCTTGCAACTTTCCTTATCTAATTTCATTTGTGTGAATCCTAGATTAGCATCAAATACAAAGGAATATGTCACATTTGACATAGAAATAACTTCTTCTATAGTATAAAATTGATAATATTCCCTTTTTACTATTCCTGTGTGGACTGGGTTCCAACCCCTTATAGTAAAGGCATATTTGCACGATTTACTACTTGTGACATAGCCTCACCATACCAGGGTTATCAACCTGCTGAGAAGATCTTGCCAGTACAACTTGTGATTGTGCACCACTGTCCTCATACTGTGTCATGAGTTTGAAAGTAATGGCATCATCGTCAACATCAGCATACTGGTCTGTATCGCACACTGTCATTGATGGTGCAGTTGCTGCCATACCTCTGAACAAATGACAGATGCTTTACTGGTGTATGCTGCATTACACATTTATTAGTAAAGTCCTGTACCTATTGCAGTACAGGATAAAATGTGGAAATTCATATGTACCATGTCATGTTTCTGTTTGCTCATGTAATGCTGGCAATCCTAAAGTACTTGGTGGAGACACATTGAAGCAGGTTTTTAGTAAGGGATTCAGTCTATAAACAGGTTAACTGTTCCATTGTCCAAATACCACTTTATAGTACTGACATTCTTCACCAGCTTTGGCTGCATGGGCTGGGTATATCAAACTGCTAGTGTCAATGTCACCTAGAATAGTACCTATGCCATTATCCTCACCATCGTGTTTATCACTGTGAAGTGATATGAGATTTTCTTCATCAAGAATCAGGCTTTACACAGCAGAAGAACCCCTGTATGTAGTTTTATGAACAATGGCATTCTGCAGTGCTTGAATGGAACACTATGGCTTTAGCTGTCTTGTTAAACTGTGTCAATATACAGTTCCATCCTCCAGTGATATGTATGTCTGCCAGTACTCGGTTTCATACTTTAGCATGCTCTGCCTGTGTAGGAACTCCTTTTACCAAACAGGCATTTGCAATAGGTCCGCAAGTGCCCCCACGAGGATGTGGTTCTTCTCTTGTAACAATATCAATAGGGGCACACACTGATAACTTAAACTAAGACCCACCAATCGGTGTGAATTGACTCCTTTTTTGTCAACAAAACATTAATGAATTTTATAACAGTTATTGGAAGTAAATAATAACAGGAATCCTATTACAGAAAAATAAGGTGCAAATAAATGTGGTTATTACAAGCAGTGCCCTTATATTAAAAAGGAAAATTTTATTATATTCAATAATAGATTGAGCTCTGAGGTGAGGTTTAAGCATGGAAATTGAGGGTCCACAGGTCTCATCTATCTTGCCAAGCATTTAGGATGTGATAGGTTTTATGTGGGGAAGACTGAACGGCTGCTGAGGAAGAGAATCTATGAACATAACTATGACATTAACAAGAACATTTACAATAATTCACTTGCAAAGTATGTAGGGCTATGCAAAGAATATAAAAAGTTCACATTTGGGATTATTGATAAAATTGAAAAAAGCCCTAGGTGTGGGAAATGGGAACATTTATTAGAGTATAGGGAATTAATGTGGCAGTTGAGGTTAAACAGAAATAAAATAACAGGGTTGAACGAGAATGTGCCATTGCAGCCAGTACTTAAATTCAGAAGTAGCTAAATTATAAATGTTTTTTGACAAAATATTTATTAGCATTCTCACAGGTGCCCACATAGAAAATAATAAGAGGGGGATTATTAACAAGTTAAATAACTGTATAACAGGAGCAATCTCCAAATATTGATTTTACAATATTTTATGGCACCTTAGGAAGAGATAATTTTTTAAAGTTGCTTTTTACATGTATTTTTATATGCATTATTTGTGTGCATTTTTTATATGTGCATCTTACATGCATTTTAATTACTAATAATAAGAATTCAAAATGACTTATCAAAAAAGTGTTAAGTAATTATAATGAACTCTTTGGGTGATTGTGTTTAAGTCACTGGTTGCATAAAATGATGCTGCTGTCTTTTTAAATCTTTTTAATTTTCACCCATGGTGATGTTATAGGACCCGCAGTGGTGGTGCTGCGGTAGCGTTGTTGCCTGACAGTAAGACGCTGTCTGGTTAGATTCTCAGCTGCAATGTCTTCTGCATGGAGACATGCGTGAATGGGCATACCTTCGTTGAAGGTTGTGCATCAGGGCTGGTAACTCGGCACGTAAAAACCAACTACCAATCATTAGCGTACTGGAGTTCTGCTGTGGCGACCCCTAACCGGGAGAAAGCCGAAAGACACAACAACAACAACCCATGGTGATGCTATAAAAGGAAGTGAAGCAACAAAATGTTCCATTCTGATGACGTCTCCCATGTGGGATGAAAGTGCTTAATTGTATGGAATTATGCTTGTTATTTTTCATTTATATTAAACTATTTTGTTTCAAACTACTCAGGTTTTGTCAACTTAGACTGACTGGTGGTTCTTCTGTAGAGTGAAGTTATCCCATCTGTGTCTTGCTACCTGCTGCTGTAACATATTGATTTTAGGAATAATACAGTGGGTATTACTACCCATGGGAGTACCATTACTACCTGTGGGAGTACATTACACTACCTTGAACACAGTCTGTACTCCAGCTTTCTTCATTTGGTTTAATACTGCTAGGTGCCTGTCCAGCTTTGATTAACAGTGGTGTGTTTACATGTGTGATTGCATGGGCATGTGTATGTGTGTGTCTGAGTGTGTGTGAATGTGCTTCTGTCAGAATACAGCACTGTTCTGTGCAGTACAGTACCTTAAATCTTCATGGCGTATGTGACTCAACTGATGTGAGGGTGAAGGGGGGATTGAGTGTTTAGCCTTCAAGATGCTTGAGGGCGCTCATTAAATAATGGCCCCATGCATTGCTATTGCCAGATGCCAGGTACACTGATAAATGCAATACTGTTTACAGTAGAATATAATAAAAAAAGCATTCTTAGGTGTTTATGTTGAAACTGCAGACTGAATGACTATAGTAATAAGTAATAGTAATTCCCTTAGTAGTACTACAGTTGCACTTTCTGTCCTGTCATTAATGTAAGGAAATGTTTACAATATTTTCACCCTTATACTATTGTAGCTTAAATTACAATACTTTATTTTGCTTTAACTTTGTTTTTCTGATGATCTTTAAAGAAAGCAGTTACCAGCAACTCACAAAATGGTGACTTACAACAGTTCAGCATATTTAGGTACATTTACGAAATTCTTATGTAAAATGAGGCTATACTGATGTAGAAATCACATGACTGCACAGATCCCCACATCTTTTCATAATTGTAAGCAAGTTCACTCAAGCATGAAGAAGCATTCAGTGGCACAGATATGCACATCTATCTGATTCATGCATGTGCATGGCCACTGTTCATGTAGCAATGTGCAACCTTGAAGTTAACTGAGCTGCTTATAGTCACATTGCACTAGGTGAGGTTCCCACATTAGCAGTTTCACTTTCACAGAATATTGACAAATTTTACTTCTTGACTTTGTGCAACACATACAGCCTCAGTGCAATTTGATGTCAAAACCCTAAGATGGTGTGCCAAAGAAATGAATCGCTCCCTTGGATTCAATAAACTCCATGCAGGAATAGTGCTATTCCTGCATGGAGTGACCTGTGTCCATTTACCCTTAGTTTTAACAGCAGTGAGCCTTCCATATTCATAAAGGCACACTGCTGCTAAGGCTAAATGGACATGAATACTAATGAGTGCAGGGAGCGTGTTTAAGTAGTGCATGCACATCTAACATGGCCCTGCACTCAGAAAGTGTGGTACAGCACTTTGTAAAAGCATTTCACTGTCTGTGGACATTGAAATCAAATAAAAATGAGTATTTCAGTGTCCACAGAAACTGAAATGGATAGAGGAGCAAGAAATCAATGCAGGGTGTGTGTGATAGATTTTGTCACATACCCCCTGCATTGTAAAAGTGCCGTACCGCCATAGCCCTCAACTGTACCGGTTTCTGCAGAAAGCCAAGATGCCTGCCTCACATACCTTTCAACCACCTAGAGCAAGAAAGCTGTACAAAGCCATAAATAATGGGGGGGCAAGGGCACAAAAATACGGACACTTTTTAAATATTGCACTTACAAACCCAGAAAGTTGATAGAATAAAAGGTTTGCATTTGTACGGACTTCCTGAAGTGTATGAAGACTGAAACCCAAAAATCTGACATTGTAAAAGTGCCATACAACCATAGCCCTCAACTGTACAGGTTTTTGCAGAATGCCCAGATGCTGCCTCACATACCTCTCAACCTCCTAAAGCAGGAAAGCTATACATAGCCATAAATAATGGGGAGATAAAGGTACAAAAATAGGGACACTTTTTAAATATTGCACTTACAAACCCGGAAAGTTGATAGAATAAAAGGTTTTCATTAGCACAGACTTCCTGAAGGGTATGAAGACTGAAACCCAAATTTCTGCCATTGTAAAAGTGCCATACAGCCATAGCCCTCAACTGTACAGATTTCCGCAGAATGCCCAGATGCCTGCCTCACATACCTCTCAACCTCCTAGAGCAAGAAAGCTGTACAAAGCCATAAATAATGGGGGGGGGCAAAGACACAAAAATAAAGACACTTTTTAAATATTGCACTTACAGACATGGAAATTTGATAGAATAAAAGGTTTGCATTAGCACAGATGTCCTGAAGGATATAAAGTCTGAAACCCAAATGTCTGTCAGTATGTTCTGACATAAACCCTGTGTGATTTGCCAATTATTTGCTAGAAAACCGCAGTCACACTTCCTAAGACTGTAAGAGCAATAATTAACTTGTCCCTATGTGTCCCTTTACAATTTCCCAGACAAGGAGTACAAGTAGATGTAAATAAAGTGGGTTTATTATTTTTTTTACCATCCTAAGGTATGTTTAAGCATAGCTAAGTGGGGGTGCACATTATGGCCTTCTGCTCAGCATTGTTTAAACATCCCATAGAAGATAAATAAAAATAGACAGCTAAAGTCCTCATGCTGGGGTAGTGTAGTGGTTAGAGTCCCAGCTTTGCATGCAGGCATTCATGGTTTGAGTACCAAGACAGGCACTTTATTTTTACATAGGAAAGTAGTGTTAAAATTATTATTTAATTTTAAATAATGTAATAATTGATATTTGTCAACCAGCGTAGTGTAGCTGGTCTAAAATGTAAGTGTGAGTGCACTTTATTTTTACATAGGAAAGCAGTGTTAAAATTATTATTTAATTTTAAATTATGTAATAATTGATATTTGTCAACCAGGGTAGTGTAGCTGGTCTAAAATGTAAGTGTGAGTGCATATAACATGTGAAATTACCCATGTATACACAAGTGTCCCATAGTCACACCCCACAGTAATGTAATGAAAGCAGATAGAGGTATGTCATGTAAAGCAAATCATACACACTTACTAATATGTCAGTAATGCTTAATGAAGTCATTATCCTGATAGTTTTTTTAATGAAAGCTGAACAATGGTTAGCAGTGCTCAGCTATGCATAGCCAGTATAAGCATTGCTTAAATGCGAATGCGCACATCTCAGTACCACTCCTTGGATTTGAACCATGTCTGGGTGTGCTAAAACTCCCTGTAGGAGTGGTCCCAACTCAGCAACTTGTAGCTCATTGGCCATTTTGGGCTAATTTCTATCCTTTTTGATTTTCCTTGGTATAAAAACCACTTAGTGCGGTTTTGCGCACCGCGCAGTGCTGTTTAGCTGCGGTTAAACTATTCCAGGCTCCACGAAGTCTGCACTTCAGTTTTTCCCTTGAAACTTGAAACACTTCAACCCAGCACTAGAAATAAGGCAATTTAAGACCAGCACTTACTAAAACTCATTAAAACTAGCACTAGCTTACAATTTGCACTTTAGCCCTATACTCAGGAAGTATAAGGCTCTTTACTCATCCAATCAGCAATACAGTCCCAAACATCTATTCAGGCATGTTCAAAGGACAGCATCAGGTGTGCTCTCTGGTCCAGCTAGTGAATCTGGGCATCCTGAGGCAATGTTACAATTGCCTCATGTACACAGACAACGCCCTCCTCCTCCCAACCAACACAAACATATGTGAGAGATGCAGCTACACAGCCAAACTGGAGGCTAAGCTCTCTCAACCCATGACTGGATCAACCAGTCACAAGGAGAAGAGCAACACTAGCACCACATTACCAGACTCACATAGACCAGCCATAGCTGCACCAGAAAACAACTCTCAGAAACACACAAAAACATACTCTGAGGCTCTAAATAAGAACCTGCCTAAACAACAGAGACCTCCTAAGCATACACCCAAGCAACCCCACCCCACAACAGAAAACAGGTAACACATACATCACAACGTTAGTGTGCCAAGCAAAAACAGCCCCTAAGGCTAAATAACACACTAGTAATCGGTGATTCTATCATCAGGCACACAGACATCCCACTCGCTAGACTGAACAAGGAGAAGTTTACCGTAAGCTGCCTGTCAGGTGCCAGAATCTGCCACATAACACATGCACTCAGGTCACTCCACAACAAGTACAAATACGACTCTGTCATTGTACATGTTGGCATAAATGACCTGAGACGTACCTCCCTGGACTACATGAAAAGAGACATGGAGGAGCTCTCTGACCATGTAGCCCAGGCTGGTATGTCTCTGACTCTGAGTAGCATCCTGCCCTCACCCAAAATGATGCCAGCATACAAAGAAAAAATGATCAGTTTCAACAATTGGTTAAACTATTGGTGTCATTCAAAGGGGATCTAGTATTTGTCAGCCTGGGACGACATGATTGACAAGCCATGTTGCTTCGCCAGAGACAGCTTGCACCTGTCACCCCGGGCTTTCGAATACTAGCCAAGACTCTTGCCGCCCCAATACTGCCTTTTTTAGGCAAGGCTCAAAAGACAAACCTGCCTCCATAAACAACAATAATAATAATCAAAAACTGAGGGTAATACTTCTCGATGCCAGAAGTCTAAACCTCAAAATGCATGCACTCAAGGCTCTCCTTAGTATGGAAGAAATTGATGTATGTACAGTGACAGAAACCTGGTTCAAGGCTCCAGAGAGCACCCCAGCACTACCAGGCTATAACTCCTACCATACCTTCAGGTCCCAAAACCAGGACCAGAACACAAAAGGAGAGTGTGTGTCCATATTCATCAAGAAAACCCACACCTCCAGGTTAGTAGCACAGCACGTGAATCTGAGACCATCCAAGTGCAATTGACAGTGGGTAAATTGACTGTTCAATTTATAGCTTGCTACAGATCTCCCACCTTGTCTCAGGACCCTCACGCAGCATTCCTGAGAACATTAGAAAGTATGAAGATTCTACCAAACACCATGCTACTGGGTGACTTCAACTATCCAAACATTGACTGGGAAAACTACTCAAGATCAAACACCCTAGCCCAATGCTTCCTTGAGTTTATAAACTCAAACGCCCTTGAACAGCTGGTCACCACTCCCACAAGAGGTGACAACATACTGGACCTGGTCATCACCAACATGGGGAACCTATGTTCCACACCTGAGGTAAACTCGTCATTGGTAAGATCAGATCACAAACTAATCACACTGGACATCCACATCCAGACCCCCCCCCAGTCAAGGAAATCAAGGTAAAAATCTTCTCTAAAGCCAACTTCACACTCCTCAAGACTGAGGTGGGAAGTTTCAAAGCTCCCAATCAAATGGAAAATGATGACCCATCGGCAGAATCCTTTACAAGTGCATTCTATGAACACCTTCAAGAATGCATGGGCCGAGCCATCCCAAGTAAAACCAAAACCAACTCCTCAAAAAAGAGGAAGCCAGTCTGGTGGACCCCGACCATAAATAAACTTTACAACAGAAGGAGGAAACTCCTGCAAGATAGAACAAAATACCAAAATAAAAAGGCATCTCTAATTAACATCAGTAAAAAACTGCACTGCCTCATTAAATCATCCAAGGCCAACTTCGAAAGAAAAATAGCCAATGAATCTAAGGATAACCACAAGGCCTTCTTTAGCTATGTCAAGAGTCTAAGAGCAAACTCTCAGATATGCTCCGAGCTAGTGCATAATGACCATAAATACACTGAACCAACCGACATTGCCAACATCCTGGCTGACAAGTTCAGTGCAAACTTCATCCCCCCCTCTCCACCAAAGGGGCTAGCACCCATCCCAGAAGAATGTGGTGCTCCAGATATCTCAGACACACAAGTAAAGACAGCCCTTGCAAAGGCCAAAAGCACAGCATCAGTGGGACCAGATGCTATCCCAGGTTGTGTCTTACACAAACTTCAAAATGAACTAACCCCCCCATCTCAAATCACTATTCAAACTCAGCCTCTCTACTGGCTATGTACCCAAAGAATGGCATACAGCAACAGTCGTACCACTTCACAAAGGTGGTGCCACAAGTGACCCTGGGAACTATCACCCTATAAGCTTGACTAGCTTGGTCTGCAAAGCCTTGGAACGCATTATCATGGAGCTCATTAACAGGGACATTGGGAATGTCCAGACACTGGACCCCACCCAGTTCGGCTTTGTTAAAGGCAGATCTTGCCTCCTGAACTTGGTCGACTTCTTCAAAACAGTCACCAAGGCCATAGATGAAGGGAAGGTGGTCCACACAGCATATCTGGACCTCGCTAAGGCCATTCAACACCATCCCACACTCAGGAATCATAGACAAACTCACCAGCTTAAATATTAACCACTATGTCACGAGATGGGTTGCCAATTGGCTCTCAGACAGAACCCACACAGTAAGAGTGGCAGGTGCCATGTCTGACTCTAAACCAGTCACAAGCGGAGTCCCACCGGGCTCAGTCCTGGGACCCCTCCTGTTCAGTATATATTTCTCCTAAGTACAGGCAAAGGCTGAGGGACTGTGGCTAACCAAGTTCGCAGATGACTGTAAATTGGGTGCAATAATTGACTCTCCAGCTGACACAGACATCCTGCAAAAGGGTCTCACAGAGACAAACACCTGGTGTCAAAGTCACGACCTCAAGCTAAATGCCAAAAAATGCATAGTAATCCCATTTGGGAAAAACAAAGTACCTACAAACTACCACATAGATGAGATTCCACTAAGTACAGAAGAAGTAATTAGGGACCTGGGTACCCAAGTAGATAGCATGCTCTCCTTTGATACCCACATAGCCAAAATGGTCAGGAAATCCTTCTATGTGGCACACCTGATCACAAAGGGTTTCTCATCCAGATCCAAGGAGGTGATTGTGCCCCTTTACTCCTCACTCATTAGGTCCATAATAGAGTACAATGCCCCATTTGGGATGTACCTCACTAGACACCTGCAACAACTAGAAAGACCACAGAAGTACCTCACTAAGAGGATTAAGGGCCTTAAACAATTACCCTATGAAGCACGACTAAAAAAGCTCCAGCTCTTCTCAGTCGCTTACCGTCTGCTCAGAGGTGACTTATGCCTGACCTATAGAGCCATGTCAGACCTTGAACTAATGGACATGCTTCACCTCAAAAAAATGAGATCCCTCAGAATCACTCATTCTAGCAACTTGAACCTATGTACAACAATAAACAGGACATGCTGGAGGGATAGATTCCTGTCCCAGCGACTCCCCTCACTCTGGAATAGAATCCCAATCCATATTCGACAGAGCTCCTCTCTGACCCTTTTCAAGAGAAATCTTGATGAGTGGATGGGTAATCGTAAGTTCTACCCTGGGATCACTTCAGGAGCCCTGTTGACAGAGGCCCAGGTTACTAATCTAATGGGGAGGCAAAAGCCATCACTCTGTGGCTAGGCTTAGGCTTATAAATGCCCATGGGCAGATAGCCTAGTACTTACCTATGAACCTATGAACCTATGAATGTTAAGCAGCAGTCAGCTCAGCTAAAAGGATTTTCTCACTGTTAAGCAATGCACAGCAACTGCCCTTTAAGCACTGTTCAACCCAGCTTAGCGGATTTGCACACTGCTTAGCTGAGCTCAGCATTTTCAAAATGGTCCAATGACAGCAAAGGGTGGGAATATGGTCATATTTATCCATGCAGGCAGGACTATAGCCATAATCTGTTGTAGTTTGATCTGTGCAGGAACATGTCTTACATTGAAGATGGAGCGCGCTTTCGGGCATAGTGCCAGGGCATCCTGGAGTCCAGGGTCATGGCTGGAATGGCTGAACTCCTCATAGAACACCATGATGACAGACTGCTGCAGAACCAGTACCAGGGCTCTCAGTACAAAGTGGAGGCCTAGGACTGTCTGGCATGTGATCTCACCAGTGCCACTAGAATCCCCCAAACTAGTGAGCAGGTAAGGCATCATTATGCCAACCTAAAGCAAAGGAAGGGGAAGCTCTTGGCCCAATGGATCCAAGATGTCCAGGACCGGCATGCTCCAGCAGTTTGTAAGTATCCCAGATATAGCTGTACCAAATTCTAGCCTGAGTATGTGATGGACAGGTATGCATAATGTTTGTTTCTCACCCCTACAGCTGCAGAAAAATGGGCTATGAACACTGAGGCCCATGCTGACAGACTGACAAGGATGCACTGAGAGGCTGGTGAGTACAGCTCTGTCTTGCAGTATATAGTGCCATTAAGTAATAGGAGTACATTGTTGACTGCCAGTAGGTATACTGTGTACTGTGTCTAATGAATAAAACATGTTTGTCACAGTAATACTTACCCCCAGGATGTCCGTTAATAAAAATGTAATTTCACTGTAATAAAAATATACAACAAACTGTTGTGTTTACTCTGGTATGTTATTGAAGAAATAGAATGTGTACAGGTTCTTTACAGCAAATATGGTGTGGACAGCATGAAATAACTGAGGCTGTTCTAGGAAACAACTAGTATGCATTGCAGTCTTGTGTTAACCTTTGCTTTACAAAACTGTATTATTTCAAAGGAGTAATACACAGTACAATAACTATCAGCCATGCATGAATTTCAGGATTACAAGGTCAGACTGTCCAACCCAGACAGTATTAGTCAAAAATCAGTCAAGCAAGAACCAGCAGTTCCACAGTAGCTCAGTGTGATGGAAAATAGCAATGCTGTTCATTTCAGCACATCCAGACATGGTTCAAATCCAAGGAGTGGTACTGAGATGTGTGCATATATACACAATAGAATCCCTGAATATCTGTAGAAACAGTCAGAAAGAGTTAACAGATATTTTCCTCACCGGTAAAGAAATGTGTGTAGTAGCTGTATAAAGGGTATACTAATACACCTGAATATGTTTAGAAACATTCAAAAGGTGTTAACAGATATTTTCTCCACAGGTCTTACAGGCAAAGAAATGTGTGTAGTAGCTGTATGAATGGTATACTAATACACTGTGTACAACTGTTCCATTGTCCAACCTCATATGCCTACAAATGACAGCAGGATAGGTACATACATCATGCTCTCTCCATGATACATGTCTCTCAAGTGTCACACTGTCACAGCTAGTGGTCACTGCAGCCAATAACCTTGGACACAGATAGGAATCCAGAGAAACATGCCAGTAGCAGACACACACACACAACAGCAGTACCCCTTCTTTGTCAGATATGTAACCCTGACATGTACAAGCCCCCTCTAGTAATGTACCCATACTTGTCACAGTCTGCCCCATACCATTACAGGTTGACAGTTTAACACATATGTATGTGCTACACAAGCTATAGGCCATAGGTAGATGTAAAGTGAGTTCAGACCTCGAAAGTATTGAGCAGTACTGTTGTGAAAAATAGAAGCCTATGCAGTTGTTAATGGGCTTTTCATCTCTCCCCCCACCACTCATCTGCATCACTAATTATTATTCATATACTACGAGTATGTTTTTCTCAAAACCTAATGTTGGGACATTTGTTCCATTATTGTTCATATAATTAATTGGTTGCATGTTAACATACCTTTTTCAAATACCATTGTTGGCAGCTTGTTGCTGTCATTGTTAGTGGCATGCTGTTACAATGCTTACTGTTGTTCCATTTATGCATGTGTTTGCTATGCAACTGTTTCAGATCTGTTGTTTTGGGTTAATTGGAACACCCATGCATGCTGTTAAAACTAATTTTGAAATGTTTTGTTCATCACTAACCAATATATCTTGGAAAACCTCAACACTATAGCACATTTGGGAAGGCCTATCCTGGCAGATCCACCTGTCCTGCCCATCTTGCCATTCCACTGGCCCCAACATGTCTGGGACTCACCCTGGAACTTCCTGCTCTGCAAGCCCTGCACCACCTTTGGGTGGAACCACCTCAGGGTACGGGGTCCATCCCACACTGGGTGTGGACGCAGAGGGGACCCCATCATCTGCCACCAGTTCCAGGGTATGATGAGCAGCATCATCTGCTCTGAGTTAGGTGGGCAGCTGTGCCAGATGGAGTGCTGCATGGTGCATCTTGAGGAGCAGGCTACCCCTGTTGTCCAGCCCCCAGCACAGCAAACTTTGGGGCCATGAATGTGCAGTGGTGACTGCCTGCAGGTGGGGATGTCAGTCCCACTGTATTCATATGAGGGCTCATGGGTCTCTGATTCCCAGCCAACCTCCCCTTCCAAGGTGTTTACCCCCCATGTGTCATACACCACTCCTGTCTGCTGTCTTGTCTGTCTTGTCAGCCTCTCTACCCAACCTACCTCCCCAGAAGTACCTAAAATCCTTCCCCAGCATCCCACTCTTGCCTTACAAAAAAAAGGGCATCTGTCCCAAAAAACAAAATATCACCCCATACATAGCTGTCAGTTCCACACACATGTCCACTGGACACATGTAATCTGGTCCAATTGGCTTGACAACACATTTCTGCTGTCCTCACACCCCCCGTCTCTGAGGTTTGAGGGTCCAAATTCACCTCCAAATTCTACACAAATGCACAGCTGTTGCTGTACAAAAAATGGACAGCTATGGACCTTCCCTACACCCATCCTGCACATCCCTAGCTACCTTTCATATTGTTTTACCCTCTGCATGCCCCTTTTTCACCACTTTCCTATCACCCCTTTTTTCTTTGCTTTATTAAAAATTAGCACAGGTGTAAGTGGGAATAAGTGCTGTTAAGCGATGCTAAGATAAAGTAAATGTCTGTTAGCATCGCTTAGCTTCACGCAAAAATGTGCAAACATGCTTAAAGCAACTTAAAACTGCTTTAATCACTCTGTCACCATCAGCCCAGCAACAAAATAGACAGCTCTGGCAGGTCGAGAACCCAGGATCCTGTACAGTATAGCCAGAGCAATGTACCACTATATCATATGAGCTACAGGAATTTCTGATGGTTTTTCAAACATATCATGCAGTAGATGCATTCAGCAGTAGGGAAAACTCTGTGGAATCAGTCATATTTTGCATATATAAATACACACACACACACACACACACACACACACACACACACACACACACACATATATATATATATATATATATATATATATATAGTGATACATATATATGAAAAAAGTATATACATAGCATAGATACATATATATATATATATATATATATATATATATATATATATATATATATATATATATATATATACATATTATTTTACATTTGTTGACTGGCAGTATCTGACTGAGGTAAAAGCCCTTTTTCAGCAGAAGCCAGGGGAGAAAAGCTCCAAGTAGTACAAACAATTAACAATTCCAAGATTACATGGAGTAGTACATAAAGTTAGAAAGAGTCAATTTTATATATATATATATATATATATATATATATATATATATATATATATACTTAACAGAATCATACCTCTTAGTGCAAGAAATCTGGACAAAGGCTATCAAAAATGGGGGACAATGGGCCAAAAATAGGGGCATATTTTAAATATTGCTCTTATAAACTTAGAAAGTTGCTACAGTAACAGGATTTGTTTCAGCATACATTTTCTGAATGATACGAGGTCTGAAACTGAAATGTTTGTCATTATTTACTAACATAAATCCTCAGATCATCATAGTGATTTACCAGACAAATACAAATAATTTGTGGAACAGACCAATAATATGAGCCAAACATCTTGACATTCTGTAAAACTCCTGGCAGTTGAGAGGTATGCTCAGAACTCCTTAGTGCAATGAATCTGCACCACGCCTGACAAAGTGTCGGGACAAAGGCATGATAATTGGGACATATCTGAAATACGTGAGTAGATAAACTGAGAGAGTTGCTGCAGTAACACCGCCTGATGTCTTAACATATATTGACTGAAATATCACAAGTCTGAGACTCAATTGCTTCTCATTAGTGACCTCAATCCTCACATCAACCCTCTGATTTGTCAGAAATACATAACAGTTATGGGCACCAGACCAAAGATATGAGCCACACAACTGGACATCCTATGAATATCTGGAGATAACATAACATTAGGGGAACTACACTGAGCTGCCAAACATGTCACCCAGCACCATCCAAACTGCAGTCAGACTGACACAACACTACCCCAAATCAGCTCTTGGGACTTGCACAAGCATCTGCAAATATATCAGGCACTCCAGGGATGTAACAGTAGTGAAAAACAGATACTGGTGTAAAAGTGCATACCCACAACCAATTGCACCACAGTCACAGTGACATACCAGTAAACCAACTGAGCACTAGAATATAATGACTGTGTGAACAAAAATATTCTGTTTGCCACTCACACACTAACCCTACATATATTGCCCCAAGTCACAGTGTAGTAGGAATCCTGAGGTGGTATGGGACATGTCTCAGACTGCCCCTACAAACATATACAGCTGATAGACCACCAGAAACTGGAGAAGCATAGCATGCACAGTCAGATAAAAAGGGCCCATGACACTCACATAACCCCCCTCCCTGCACAGCCTAACTAACATTTACACACTACATTGCTACACAATCCTGACAGTTAACAATGGCCAGGCATACACAGACCTCTCAACTGTACAGATTCCCACAGAATGTCCAGGCTTTGGCCTCATATATATGGCCTCTTCCTTGTAACATGTCTGGGAGTCTGCTACATCACTGGGATGATATCAGGAAACTATACCATACCTATCAAACTCTTAGTGCATGACATCTATACAAAGCCTGACATAATTGGGGGACAGAGGCCCACAAACAGGGGCATATTGGAAATATTGCTGTTATAAACTGAGAAAGTTGCTGGTGTTACAGGGTTTGTTGTAACATATATTTTCTGAGGGATATGAAGTCAGAAACACAAATGGATGTTAGCATTTACTGACTGCAATCCCCAGAGTATCCTACTGATTTGCCAAGGAGAAAAAAGTCTGGGAAACTGACCAAACATAACAGCCAAACATCTGGCTATTCTGCAGATAGCCCTACAGCTGAGAGTTATGTAATCCACATGACAATGTCAGACTTAAAATCACACAGAAAATACATGTCCAGACAAATCCTGTTAAATTAGCATTATTCCAACTGTATAACAGCAATACTTACATTCTGTACCTAAGTCTGGAATGTTCTCCCCAATTTGTTGGACTGTCTCCACAGGTCTTGTTGTAAGAAGTACTCCCACCTACCCTCTGTGATGCTGTACCTCACACACCTCCATGATGTCCCCCTCACAGGCAAGGAAAAGTTGCAACACCCACATGAAGTACTCAGTTATAGGAGTGTGTTACCATGCCATTGGCTATTGGAATAATAACACAGATGTTCTACATGCAATTAGCAAGTGGGTGCACCAGTTGGTGCACAGGCCATCACCTGCTCATGAGCATTATGTACAAAAGGCAAACAGCTGCCTATGCAAAACAGGTCTATACCTCTATGTAAGTAGACAGAGAGAGACAGAGAGAAATAACCAAACAAACCAAACAAACCAAAAATCCAACTATTCAAGACTACTTGGAAAAAAAAGAACAGGTGTGTGAAACAAGTAAGCATGTAATGGAATGCAGTAGGGGATATGTAATAATGGGAAATAGGAAGTTAAACATATATGACTCAACAAGACTTGCTGTACTGATGTATTGCTGATCAGCACCTACGGCCATAGCATCTGGCACTGCCTGCAGTGACATAGATCACAGCTCAGGCCCCTGAATAACCTCAGAAAAGGACAGCTCACATATGACTACTACCGGAGTGCCTGTTAAACAATACTGACTGTACCACTGCTAGGCCAGCTACTGGGATGTTGTAAATATCCATATGTTACTTGTGAATACAACTATGATACACATGTTTGTCTTGCAAATCTAAGAGACCTATGCAGGATATGTGCATAGTAAACTACTGTCACAGAAGTGTGTGTTGAATTGCATGTGATATACTGAGCTCATACCATTCAACTGTCCAGTTTACTGCACACTGACCACAAGTGTGCTTAATATTTGTAGTCATTTAAACATAGAGTTGTGTTATGTCTGGCAAATCATTAGCAAATCTGTGAACACTGACATCAGTACATATTAGTATATTTATGAATGTCGGATATCCTGCAGGCTATTTCTATGAATGCAAATCCTACTGTGCTATCAACTGACTTAAGTATGTTACAGCAATATTAATAAAGTGCCACTATTTTTGGGCCATTGCCCCCCATTTATATGTGCCGTCGTTCAGATTTCCTGGTCTAACAGGTTGGAAGGTATGACTGAGCAGCAAGAGTGTAAATACAGTGTGCCATACTGACATAGAACAGAAATTTATATCAGGTATCACCTGTGCATGTGTATGTATGAGTAGGTGTAGCTGGAAGCCACAAAACAACAGACATGAGTTGCAAGTAGTCAGGTAAATAAGCTGTACATGTTGTACATATGTGTAATCTGAGTTACAGTGCATCCAGCAGACAGAAATGTCTACAGCTAGTAGTTGTTGCATTGCCCTGACACTAAAATGGGTACCAGAATAAGCATGATTATCAGGCTGAAACTGGAGAAATGTCCAACTGTGTTATGACCTCATGTCCATGCCTACTACAAACAGCTATATGAGCACCTACATAGCTGTATGGACTCAACAATACCTGACTTGTTAAACCTGACTTCACCAATGTAGAGTAATCCCCTTTGGTGGATAGCAGCAATACACAAACCACACAATATGTTGCTATATTGCCTGTACAGGGCCAAATAGGTGCAGGCACCAACTTGGAAGCATGTCCACCTTTGTCTGAACAAGCATATAAGGTCACAGGTAAATTACTGTAAGACTAACTATGAGTGCAAATTGGACACATCCACTCCACCAAGACCAATCACAAGGCCATCTTCACACATGTCTTCAATCACAGAGGCAACGACCCAACCCACCCTGTACTGGTGGTCAATCACACCACACATGCACACACATGCCATAGCTATAGCCAACCTGCTGTAGACAGGTTAAGTGAAAATGTCACCCCCCTGTCCCCCATCAGTATAGGTGGATATGCACAGCACCCGCACCCTCACCTCATCATCAGGGAGCAGGTCCATAATGCCTACTCAAAGGCAACAAACTGAAATCCCCATAGGACCTGATAACATCCCTGTCTGCATCCTACATGAACTCAGGCATGTGCTCCCAGCTCCATTACACACTGTAGTCAAACAAAGTCTGAACACCATCCACACCCCCATCTGCATGGAAGATGGCCACCATAGCTCTCAAATTCTCACTGCAAGATATCTGAACAAAACCAAAAATAATGGGGGGACAAATGCCTGAAATTAGGGACAGATTTTAAATATTGCTCCTATACACTTAAAAAGTTGTTAGAATGACAGATTTTACATTATTATATATTTCTTGTAGTATATGAAGTCAGAAACTCAAATACCTGTCATTACTTAAAATTATTTAATGATGAAACACAAACTAAGCAAAAAAAGCATAGTAAAACTAAAAAAACAGGCAGGAGAAGAAAAACAAAAACTAAAAAAAAATCCATAACCAAAAAATTATTTTATTCACCAAAAATGATAAAATGCAGGCAAACAATAAAAAGTAACAAACAGCACAAAGCCTGAGACTTCCTTGCTTTTTTTCAAAATAATCACTAACTTCTTTTTTTTATGCTTATATGGCTAGGTGCGTCACATCCATATCCATATAATATTTCTTTTTATATAATAATTAAACAATTATTATGTTAATCAGTACTTTTAATCATTTATTTTTAATTTTGCATAACAAATAACACTAAAAACTCTTAAAATATATACATTATTATATAAACTTTAAACACTATATAACATGTTGATTTATAAAAAATTGTCATTTTAATTTACATTTAAAAAAAAGTTCTTAAAATCCTTTAGAAAAAATAAAAAATAATTAATAAATTATAAAAAAATAATAATTATAAATATCTTCTATGTTAAAACTAGTTCATATCTCATAGCAATATCTCATAATAAATATCATAATAAATATCTAAAAATTAAAATAAAAAAATAAAAAAAAACATGAAAATATGAAGTATGAAAAAAATATCAAGAAAATTGTGTAATAACATATACATGAAAAATTTTAGTAATTCTATATTTTTTGCAATATCTGTATTTTTTACCTAAATTATTTGTAAAAGCCATAAATAAAAAAAAAAATTAAAACAGTTTGTAAATTGAAAAAAAAAAAAAAAAAAATTAATTATGTATTTAATATAACATATTAAAATATATATAATGTGTATTGTAGTTGGTGTCAAAAAGTTTTTTTGGTTTAAAAAAAAACATAAAAAAAAAATAATAATTTTGGTTTAATTTTTTTTTAATACTTAATACTTTAGTCCTGGTTTATTTTTTGGTTACATTTTTGTTTTAATCTTATTAATTCTCTCATTCTTTCTCTTCAAGATTCCCAATCCTGCATTTTGCATTTTATCGTTTTTTTTGGTGAATAAAAGAATTTCTTCGTTGATCCAGGAAGAGTTTATTGGATTTCCATTATTTAATGATGTCAATGCTCAATAATTTGGCAGAAAACCACAAATTTTATGAGGAACAGACCAAAAATAAGAGATAGAAATCAGGACATTCTGCATAAATCTGGACAGTTGAGAGGTATGATGGCCACTGTAATCCCTCTACACAGAAGTGAATGATGAATGGAGGATTATGCAATTTACTAGACCTCATTGGGGGAACATGACACATCAGGACTAGGAGTGCAATGCAATACTGTAGGGATAGCTGACAGGAGTATGATGTGGTCGTAAGTGGTGGCTAGTGCTAGTCAATGTTAATGTGCAGGTTCTGTAAATAACGTTCACAAATGTATGAGGTCCTGTGATGTGTTTTCCTGTTTATGTCTTCCAGGTGAATGCATCGCACCAGACAGCCAGCATACACAGAGGCTGAAACTGCTCTGATCACTGACAGCATAATCCAGCACTATGGGGTCATGTTTGGCCGTAGCCAATAGACCACTCTGTGGGATGACCTCATCCACAGAGTAACGTATGTCGGGCTGCACGCATGAACATACAAGCAGGTCAGGCATTGTGCGACCAACCTAATTTACCTTGCCCTGTGAAGGATTGCTGCTGTGGCCAGGGACTGCACAGCCACAGGTAGGAGTCCTTCCACACAGGCCCCACTTACACCCACTGAGGAGCTCCTTGCCAACCTTGGGGCACCTAGCACACATCAACATCAAAGTGAAGACACCCACTTTGTGGAGGTGGGTGGCACCCAGACAACAGGCTAGTAGTGTGCAGGTAAGGCCCCATTGGACATCAATTGACTAGTGTAGCAGCCATACTGGCATCAGTAGAGTATCTAGACGTATATGTCAGGTCAAAATGCAGTTGTGGGTAGGTTTTAGTAATGTACAGAAGTGCACATCTATGGTGAAGGACAGCAAATTGTTTAGTATTGGGGCTTGCACTGTAAATGTCCAGAAAAGCTGCATTCATCTTATGCCAATGCCACATGTTAGTCTACTGACAATACCTCTCTCCCAGAACTACATAGGTCCACCTGGTCTGGATGTGGGACAGCAGCCTGAAGCTGGTGAGTATGGAATTGGCCTGTTGTGGTTCAGCAATACCCCAGTCATGTTAAGGGTATGCATTTTACCATGCACACAACTGTCATTCCAAGCCATATTGCAATATGTGCATGTTCACTTGTGGTGGGGTTAACTGCATTGCATCACAGTGGTCACCAAAGGGGCCTATTAGCAGGAGATGTCACATTTCGGTAACGTACCTCACAACCTGTCATTGCAAGAACTCTGGACAGAGACTGATAAAATGGGGGAAAAGGCCCAACAATAGGGGCATATTGTAAATATTATTCTTATACAGTGGATATAAAAAGTGTACACACCCCTGTTAAGATGCCAGGTGTTTGTGATATAAACATAATGAGAACACAATAAATAATTCCAAACCTTTTCCCGCCTTTAATGTGACATATAACCTATATAATTCAATTGAAAAACAAACAAATCTATTGAGACCAAATATGAAGAATAAAAAAACTACAATAAGCTGGATGCATAAGTGTGCACACCTTAAACTAATACTTTGTTGAAGCACCCTTTGATTTAATTGCAGTATTCAGTTTGCTTGGGTACACAACTGCCATCAATTAAAGAGAATCTGAGTAACACCAAATAATGGTCAGCTGTCCGAGTAGGGTTTTCCTGACATTTACTCATTTGCCTGCTACAGCAAAAGCCATGGTTCACAGAGAGCTTACAAAGCATCAAAGGTATCTCATTGTTGAAAGGTATCTGTCAGGAGTAGGGTACAAAAACATTACCACAGCATTGCATATACCATGGAACACAGTGAAGACGGTCATCAAAAGGTGGAGAAAATCTGGGACAACAGTGACATTGGAAAGAACTGGATATCCCTCCAAAACTGATGAAAAGACATAAAAAACTGGTCAGGGAGGCTGCCAGGAGACCTACAGCAACACTGAAAAAGTTGCAGGAATCTCTCTCAAGTACTGGTTGTGTACTACATGTGACAACAATCTCCTGTATTCTCCATATGTCTGACCTATGGGGTAGGTTTGGAAGACGGAAGCCTTTTCACACAGAAAAACATCCACGTCTGGCTACAATTTGCAAAAAAATACATCATCTCACAAAAGCATGTGGGGAAATGTGTTATGGTGTAATGAGACCAAGGTTGAACTTTTTGGCCACAATTCCAAAAGGTAGGTTTGGTGTACAAACAACACTTCGCATCACCAGAAGAATACCATCCCCACAGTGAAGCATGGTGTTGGCAGTGTCCTACTTTGGGGTTGCTGTTCATAAGCTGGAACTGGGGCTTTAGTCAAAGAGGAGGGAAGTATGAACAGTTCCAAATATCAGGCACTTTTGGACCAAAACCTTCAGGCATCTGCCAGAATGCTGAAGATGAAGGGGATTTTCACCTTTCAACATGATAATGACCCGAAGCATACATCCAAATCAACAAAAGAATGGCTTCACCAGAACACAATCAAGGTTATGGACTGGTGAAGTCAGAACCCAGACCTAAGTCCAATAGAAAATCTGTGGTATGACCTGAAGAGGGCTGTGCACAAGAGGTGCCCTCGCAACCTGACAGAGTTGGAGGGCTTTTGCAAGGAAGAGTGTGCAAAATATTGCCAAGTCAAGATGTGCCATGCTGCTAGACTCCTTCTCAAGAAGACTGAATTCTGTAATTAAATAAAAAGGTGCTTCGACAAAGTATAAATTTAAGGGTGTGCACACTTATGCAACCAGCCTATTGTACATATTTCATCTTTTATATTTTACACCTAACACATTTGTTTGTTTATCAATTTGATAGTACAGGTTATGTGTCACATTAAAGGTGGGAAATGTTTTGAAATGATTTATTGTGGTCTCATTTTATATATTACGAAAACCTGGCATGCTAACAGGGGAGTGTACACTTATTATATCCACTGTCAGCTTAGAAAGTTGTTGGTGTAACAGGATTAGTTTTAACATACATTTACTGCTGGTTTTGAAGTCTGAAACTTAAATGTATGTCATTAATTAGTGATGTAAATCATCAGATCATCCCAGTAATGTATCAGACAAACACAAGATTTATGAGGAACAGGGCAAACATATGAGCCAGACATCTTGACATTCTGTGAAACTCTGTACGGTTGTGAGGTATGTTCTGTAGGAGTTGCCACTGTGCTATACAGGTGAATAGCAATAATGTGTACATGGGTGCAGTGTGTGCTAGGTGAAGGACCATCACCTACTAACACTACTCACATATCCCAGAGGTGGATATTAGTAGTAACATGGAGTGAAAATGGCTGCACTGCATGATGTTGAGGGTCTGTCCAGAGTGTGCATGTTGTGGTTTGACTGTGTGTGGTGCATGTCACCATTTGGATATTGTGAGGTCTATGTAATGCCTTTGTTCCACCTCACCTGTATGTGTCTGTGCATGCATGTGTGTGTGTGTGTGTGTGTGTGTGTGTGTGTGTGTGTGTGTGTGTGTGTGTGTGTGTGTGTGTGTGTGCATGTGTGATGTGCATGTGTGTGTGTGTGTGTGTGTGTGTGTGTGTGTGTGTGTGTGTGTGTGTGTGTGTGTGTGTGTGTGTGTGTACCAGCAGCTATTAATTTACATATGTTGTCTTCTCCTCAGAAGTGGGGATGGGGATCGTGGTCCCTCTCGCTCAGAACCTGATGTCAGTGTCTCTGTGGACTCTGAAAATGATGGTGATCATAGTGAGGTGCAGGTGGGGTTGTCAGGGGCTGAATCTGTGCCATCAGTTGGCATCCCACTGTTGGCCACAGTGTCCCCACACACACAGTCACAATGCCCACACATACCCCGTCCCTAGTGGCCACAGATAATGGACAGTTGGTGGGTGGTGGCATGGAACAGGCTAGTGTGGTGACTATGGCAAGTGTGAGTGTAGACACTAGCCATAGCCAGAGTGCAGATGCGGGTCCACACAGGTGGATGGACAGGGGTATTCGAATGAGGACTGCTGCCCATCAAGCCCCTGTCTCAAGTGCCACAGCAGGTGTCACCTGATGCATGTTTCAGGCATCATGGAGGCACAGGCATGTACTGATCACAACACTATACAAATACTCAGGGTCTTGGGTGCACATTTTCCTGGTGTCCGTGATGAACTACATGACAATACTGAGGTCATAAATAGAGAATGGGGTGAGACCTTGGCACTGCTTGACTGTGGAATGTCTGTTCTGGAGCATGTGGTGGGAGATGAGTGGCAGCCATGTGGACGTAGACCAGCACCATGATCAACCGAGGGTCTATGAGGCCATGCACCTTCACACTCCCATAGTGGCAGTTCCTCCAGCACTACCAAAGGGGGAGTGCTGTCCACACCCCAATGCAGCAGGCTATGGGCATGTGGTCCTGGCCGGTCCAGTCAGGGACACAGATCCAGCATATAGCAGTCACCATTGGGAAGTAGTACTGCATCTGACCTTGGGTCTGGTGGTGCCAGTGAGACCCCTGGCAGGACCTGTTCCCATGTCCTTGGCCAGAGATGGTGAACTGTACTCCCTGCCATGTATGGTCCACAGCTGTTCAACATACCCCTGTGTAGGGTGGCCACATGGCATGACTGTTTGCATACAAATGCATACACACATCACTATCACAGGCAGGTCACCTCCAGATACACACAGCACCTCTGCATGGCCCATTTATAGAACACCCCTCCAAACACACACACATGATGTCAACCTATGTATGGCCCAGCCTAGGTCTCTGGCAAACTCGCACCATACCCTGTGCATATGATGATACCAGTGCCACATCCTTGTCATCCATACCATCAATGCAGGGACATGCTAATATGGGTCTGATGCACAGGGTGAATATAGTACATTGTAGCTATGTAATGCTGTGTTAGGTGCTGTCTGCTTGCATTTGTTCTGGGTACACATCAAAGTGTATGTACCTTATTAGCCATGATGCATTATCAGTGTTCGTACTGCTGACTGGATGTAGTCTGACATGCTGTATTCTGTTTGTGTTCCAGATGTCTGTGTGTCTGCAGGCTGTGGCCCTGCAGACATTACTAATGTGGAGTATGGCAGAGTGGAAACACATCGACAATTTCATAGCCAAGGTACAGCTGTATATGTACATGTTTAGCAGGTGTGTGTGTATGCAACAGTGTGTGAGGGACATTGCATACATAGCCATTGTCACACACAGCTAGCCTTCATACATGTCACCTCAGTGTTGTGTAGTACCACAGGCTCATACATACAGCAGAGGTTACTGGAGTACTGGCACTAGGTCCCTCACAATTCTAGCCATGACCCTAACCCCAACAGATCCACCTATCATGTGGGCACATAGTAGTCACAGGGCCTTCTCATGTCTACATATTGCACACACATAGGCAATGTGTGTGTGACATTATCAGTTGTGGAGTGTGGGACACATGTTGTGGTAATGTGACAGTTGGCAGCACATTGCATGCCCATGGCAAATGCAACACACATGATGCTCTCTGGCATGCTAGTATGACACCTTCTTTGTGTGACAGTACCTTTACTTACAGTATTTCTCATGACATTAAGGTGCTGCTGATATGTAATCACTTCTCTATGCAAGCAGTACAGAACTGTATAACATGTGTCTTGTCCCACAGTTGTGGGACCTCTTTTAACTGTGTCAGTTGTCAGTACAGGTTATACATTACCAAACATGGGCTGCAACCTGCAGGGTGGTTCAGACATACCTCTCAACTGTACAGTTTATGCAGGCTGTCCTTATGTATACCACATATCAGTGGTCTAGTTCCTCATACACCTGTGTCTGTGTGTCAAACTGTTTCCAAACCATTGCGGACTGCAGTCATAACATAATGGCAGACATTATGAGTTGCACACTTCATACCAGTTAGACCATCTATGCTAATACAAACCCTGTTATGCTCCACCGCCATATGTTTGTAAGAGCACTATTTGACAGGTGTCCCTATTATGTGTCCTTTGTTCCCCCATTATATATATAGGTTTGTAAACAGTCCTTGCTCCAACAGCTTGGGAGGTATGGATACATATGGTGGCCATAGCGCTGACCTCTGCATATGTGTGCAGATTGTCCTGATCTCTAACATGATTTAGTTACATCTGTCATGTATATGTGGTTGTCTGGCCTACATCTGATAAAATCATGATGGACTGACATTGTAGGTTAATGACAGCTGTTGTCATGTAACCACACATACCCTTCGGAAGGTGCATTCAATTGCATGAGCTGTACCTGTTAGTCCAACTTCCAATATTTTACATGTGTCCTTATAGCAATATGTGACATTTGTGTGTCCAATTTCTGGTCTGATGTCGTAGTCTGACCAAGCCTGC